>NC_061840.1:2850420-2857920 GCF_019202785.1 Penaeus chinensis
ACTGGCCTGGTTTGGTGTATTTTCTTTTACATTATTGTCCTTTTCTTGGTTAGGGTTGGATTAGGGTTAGGAATAGGATTAGGGTGATTGCTTTGAGAAATCACGTAGGCATACGCGGTGAAGGTATTGTATATGAACGGTAGAAAATGCTAACTGAATGTAAGGAACTTATTTTACTCTTTTCATATCCACCTATGAATTATTCTACTTTACAAGCATAGATAAGGATTATAAATGAAAGTATAAATAAGGATTATGGATTAAAGATAAAAATATCGATTATGAATTAAAGCACAAATGGGGATTGTAAATGAAATCATGAATAAGGATTATAAATGAAGGCCTACAAATCTTAAGGCTACACCGAAATCTTATAGTTATGGAAACTGAATCAAAGAAAGTAAATGAAACGAAATTACACTTCACTCGCCCACGTACCAGGCTTCTATCTTGGTCTAAGTAATATGAAATATTTACAAGCTCGCTGGTTCGTAATAAATAGGGGCCTGACCGGGATTTACGAACGTTTGCCTATTTGCTTTGTTAGCTTTTTATTAATGGAATCCTTTACTAACCCCTGTTTTTCTAACGGCACCTGTTTTCGGGTGGTTGTGTCATAAGCCTTTATATAAGGAATGAGTCCGTTCAGCTGTCGTGGATTTGCTTAGCCAGCCGTAGTTGTTTGTTGTCGGCTGGCTTCTTTTGCGTGGGATTTTTATGTTCCTTCCTGGCTAATAGTCATCCTTGTGTTACTGCTGTCATTTTCTCAATTTCTCCCTTTTGTTATCCGCAGTCTGATGCCGGGGTTATTTTGTCTGACTTTTCCTTTTGTGATGCATTGTATAACTGTGGTGTAATTACGTATTTACTTATTTTGATGTCAGCACTGTTTTGATAGCTAGCTCGGTGGAGGATTTTGTAACTCATTTATCGGCGAAAACTCCAACCGATCTGATTCAACTACAGTGAGTGAGTTGGTGAATTATCATCAAGTTTCTATTCATTCCTCATTTCGTAGATGTATGATTCGTGACCTTGTCTTGGATCATTTAATTCGAATTAAAGTAATTGGTCAAGAGGATGTTTAAATGGTGTTTCGGGCAATTCAAGGTGGTAGTAAATGTATTGTCTAGTGGGGAAAAAAAAAAAAATTGAATTGGAGAAACTTAAGGCTGAAATTGAGCTCTTGGGGCTTACACAATGTTTAAGTGATATCCCACACTTTAAACTTAATGACGCTGTTTAATTTGTACCAAAGTTTAGTGAAGAGACCGAATGTTTCTTTACGCACAACATTTGCACGGGTAGCCAAGGGACAGATGTGATTTGTTAAAATATAGCGTTTTCGTTAGCAGAGCACATCAGGTGTTTTCCGCTATTGATGTTACCTGTGTTGAGGATTATGAGTATGTAAAAAAGAGCTTTACTGAATGTCTATATGAAGGTCCATGTCGTAAGGCCAGTGAGCAAACATAGGTCGAGTTTATACACCAAAAGCAGCTTCTGTGTCGTGAATAGGTTGAAAGTCAGTTTGTGGTCCTGGATTATGAAAGTTTTCTCAAACTGATCACTATTATCACTATTATTATTATTATGATTACCATTATCGTCGTTATCATCATCGTCATCATTGTTATCATTGCGATCAATATTACTGTTATCATTATCATGATTACTATCAATATTAGTAGTAGTAGTAGTGACGGTAGACCTATCAGTATTATTACCATTATTATCATTATCATCATTACCATGGAACGAGAAAAATAAGAGGTATTTCTCTCCTCCGTTCTCCCTCTTTCATCCTCCTCCTCCTCTCTCCCTTTTCCTCTCCTCTCTCTTCTCCTCTCCCCCTCTTCCTCTCTCACCCCCAAATCTTCCTGAAACCCACTCCTCCCTTCCTTCTTTAAACCCTACTTCTGTCCCCTCCCACTTCCCTCCTTTTCCTCCATAATCTCCCCCCTCCTCATTCTCTCCCTTCCCTCCCTCCTTTTCTCGCTGAGCTTTCTCCCTTACCCCTCCCTATCCTCTTATTTCGCCCTCCCTTATCATGTCAGTCGTCTCCGTTTCCCCTCCTTTTCCCTTTCCCCTCCCTTTCCCTTTCCCCTCCCTTTCCCTTTCCCCTCCCTTTCCCTTTCCCCTCCCTTTCCCTTTCCACTCCCTTTCCCTTTCCCCTCCCTTTCCCTTTCCCCTCCCTTTCCCTTTCCACTCCCTTTCCTTTTCCCCTTCCTTTCCCTTTCCCCTCCCTTTCCCTTCCCCTTCCTTTCCCCTTCCCCTCCCTTTCCCTTTCCCCTTCCTTCCCCTTTCCTCTCCCTCTCCTCCTCCCCTCCATTTTTTCCTCTCCCTATCTTTATCATGATTATTGTTGTTGCCATTAGTATTATTACTAATATTAGCATTATCATAATTTCTATCATTAGCATTATCATCATTCCTATCATTATCATTATTATAATTATCATTATCATTACTGTTCTTGTTATTGTTATAATTACTTTTAACATTATCACTGGCATTATTTTTGTTATTATCATTGTTATTATCATTGCTATGATTATCATTATTACCATTATTACTACTTTTACTACTATCATCATCATTATCATTAACATTATTACGTTTCTTACCTTATCCTTGTTACCACTATTATCATTATTATCATAACCGTTATCATTATTAACATCACTGTGTTATCAGTATCATTATTATTGTTATCATTATTATTATTAGTAGTAGTAGTAGTAGTATATTATTATCATAATAATTTTTTTATTATTATCATTATTATTAGTAGTAGTAGTAGTAGTAGTAGTAGTATCATTATTATTATTATCATTATCACTATTATTATTATTATTATTATTATTATTATCATTATTATTATTATTATTGTTATTATAATAACAGTAATAGTAATAATAATACAATAATAATGATAATGGTGTTAGTAATAATAACAATAATAATGATAATAATGATAATAATAACAGTAATGATGATGATAACAATGATAATAATGATAACAATATTAATAGTGATAATAATGGTAATGAGGATAATGATGATGATAACAACAACAATAATAACAACAATAATAACAACAATAATAACAAAAACAATAATAATAATGATAATATCAAAAATAATAATAAGAAAATAATAATGACGATGATGATAACGATTACGATAATGATGATAGTAATGATAATAATAATAGTAATAATAGTAATAATAGTAATAGTAATAATAATAGTTATGATAATAATAATAATAATAATAACAACAGCAACAACTATAATAATAGTAATAATAATGATAATAACAATAATAATAATAGTAATGATAATAATGATAGTAATAACAATAATACTAATAACAGTAATAATTATAATGGAAATAATTATACTAATTATACCAATAACTATATATATTATTATAATCATTACCATTACCACCCCCCCAATCCTTTGCCCGTTGTTGTCGTGGGGGGGGGGGGGGGGGGGCTTAGGAGACGGAGACTGAGACCCAATGATGGGGAACTCCTCAACCTTGGGACTCAGCCATCGACTCAACTAATTTTGCATGGTCTTTTTTCCCACACATACTTTTCGTTTTAGTTTCTTCACCAATCCCTTCTACTATCCACCTCCTAAGGTGTGAGAGCCGTGCTGAAAGGATGAAAGGCTGACTTTATGTCAGTCCTGAACGGCCTGAGGGAACCATGGGCACGGTATTCCCCTGCCATACCTGGCCTTACCCCTCAAGGGGACCCTGAGGGGTGGACTATTTTTTTTCCCCAACATACTCCAGGCTTATCATGGCCAATAATGAAGACGTAACCCCACTCTTAGGGGCAATGAGGCTTGCCCCTTTATCAAATAGCCCCAATCCCAGCTCTCCTTTGACCACGGCTCCGAACACTGCAACAACTCCCCCATCATCAATGCATACTAGTACAGTATCAACCCTAATCAACAACCAACCCCCAGGAGACATTTCTACTCTCCCAACATGCTCAACTTCAACACCTTTACTCCCACAACCTTCTTCATCAACCACCCAATCTTCCCTTATTACTACCTTACAACCTTATTGCCCACCTCCCATAACACTACCCCCTTCAACACTACTCCCTCCTCCACACGTCCCCGCACTTCTACTACCCCCACCTCTACAAGAATCCTAAATACTCTATTTAACCCAGCCAAATGGGACCGATTTTTCGTGATCCCTCCCACAGCTCCCTACTCTCAAAACACCCTCCTCTTCCAACAATGCCTCCAAAAACAAGTAGGCAAAGTCTCTTTCCGTAGCCGGCTCGACCACTCCCGTCTCGTCACAGTAACAACTGAAAACCAAGCTATAGCATTAACAAAACTAACTGATCTATGTGGTAATCCCATCCCTACAGAACCTCATCCAACCCTCAATACTTGCACCGGAACTGTCTCTATCTCCCCAACAGATTGCCCAATCTATGACAAAGAATGGTCAGATTCTGGAGAGGACTTACTCGCTTGTCTCACAGACTATGATGCAACATATGTACAATGCTACTCCATTCCTCCCAGAGAAAATCGTAAGAAATCCATCAACATTGCCAAAATTACTTTCCGTAGACATGACCTTCCCTTTAATGTTTACATAGGTGGGGAATCCCTACCTGTCCGACCATACCAACCTCCTCCTCGTCAGTGCCAAAATTGTTGGCGTTTAGGACACCCAGCCAAACACTGTCATTCCACAGCCAGATGCCCGCTATGTGCCCAACCTGGCCATACTCGATCAAACTGCTCTGCGCAATCACGCACATGTGCAAACTGTGGCGGCCCCCATAATGTATTTTATAAAGGCTGCCCCACCTACAAATTTGAGTCTGAGGTAGCAACTCTCAGATTCAGACTTGGACTCACTCTACGTGAAGCCAGACAGGAAGCACGTCGACAAGGCTTTTCTCTTACCCCCTACTCCAGTAATGTCGTTCACTCTGCCAATCCCCCTACCTCCCAAGCTCCTACACCCTCTCCTAAACCCCACCCCCCTCCATCTAACTTCCCCTCTTCTACCTCCTACCTTCCCCAGTCAAATTCTTTTGCCATCCTAAACCCAGAGACTCCAATCTCTACCCAATCAAATTCTTTTGCCATCCTAAATCCAGACACCCCAATCTCTACCCAATCAAATTCTTTTGCCATCCTAAACCCAGAGACTCCAATCTCTACCCAATCAAATTCTTTTGCCATCCTAAACCCAGAGACTCCAATCTCTACCCAATCAAATTCTTTTGCCATCCTAAACCCAGAGACTCCAATCTCTACCCAATCAAATTCTTTTGCCATCCTAAACCCAGAGACTCCAATCTCTACCCAATCAAATTCTTTTGCCATCCTAAACCCAGAGACTCCAATCTCTACCCAATCAAATTCTTTTGCCATCCTAAACCCAGAGACTCCAATCTCTACCCAATCAAATTCTTTTGCCATCCTAAACCCAGAGACTCCAATCTCTACCCAATCAAATTCTTTTGCCATCCTAAACCCAGAGACTCCAATCTCTACCCAATCAAATTCTTTTGCCATCCTAAACCCAGAGACTCCAATCTCTACCCAATCAAATTCTTTTGCCATCCTAAACCCAGAGACTCCAATCTCTACCCAATCAAATTCTTTTGCCATCCTAAACCCAGAGACTCCAATCTCTACCCAATCAAATTCTTTTGCCATCCTAAACCCAGAGACTCCAATCTCTACCCAATCAAATTCTTTTGCCATCCTAAACCCAGAGACTCCAATCTCTACCCAATCAAATTCTTTTGCCATCCTAAACCCAGAGACTCCAATCTCTACCCAATCAAATTCTTTTGCCATCCTAAACCCAGAGACTCCAATCTCTACCCAATCAAATTCTTTTGCCATCCTAAACCCAGAGACTCCAATCTCTACCCAATCAAATTCTTTTGCCATCCTAAACCCAGAGACTCCAATCTCTACCCAATCAAATTCTTTTGCCATCCTAAACCCAGAGACTCCAATCTCTACCCAATCAAATTCTTTTGCCATCCTAAACCCAGAGACTCCAATCTCTACCCAATCAAATTCTTTTGCCATCCTAAACCCAGAGACTCCAATCTCTACCCAATCAAATTCTTTTGCCATCCTAAACCCAGAGACTCCAATCTCTACCCAATCAAATTCTTTTGCCATCCTAAACCCAGAGACTCCAATCTCTACCCAATCAAATTCTTTTGCCATCCTAAACCCAGAGACTCCAATCTCTACCCAATCAAATTCTTTTGCCATCCTAAACCCAGAGACTCCAATCTCTACCCAATCAAATTCTTTTGCCATCCTAAACCCAGAGACTCCAATCTCTACCCAATCAAATTCTTTTGCCATCCTAAACCCAGAGACTCCAATCTCTACCCAATCAAATTCTTTTGCCATCCTAAACCCAGAGACTCCAATCTCTACCCAATCAAATTCTTTTGCCATCCTAAACCCAGAGACTCCAATCTCTACCCAATCAAATTCTTTTGCCATCCTAAACCCAGAGACTCCAATCTCTACCCAATCAAATTCTTTTGCCATCCTAAACCCAGAGACTCCAATCTCTACCCAATCAAATTCTTTTGCCATCCTAAACCCAGAGACTCCAATCTCTACCCAATCAAATTCTTTTGCCATCCTAAACCCAGAGACTCCAATCTCTACCCAATCAAATTCTTTTGCCATCCTAAACCCAGAGACTCCAATCTCTACCCAATCAAATTCTTTTGCCATCCTAAACCCAGAGACTCCAATCTCTACCCAATCAAATTCTTTTGCCATCCTAAACCCAGAGACTCCAATCTCTACCCAATCAAATTCTTTTGCCATCCTAAACCCAGAGACTCCAATCTCTACCCAATCAAATTCTTTTGCCATCCTAAACCCAGAGACTCCAATCTCTACCCAATCAAATTCTTTTGCCATCCTAAACCCAGAGACTCCAATCTCTACCCAATCAAATTCTTTTGCCATCCTAAACCCAGAGACTCCAATCTCTACCCAATCAAATTCTTTTGCCATCCTAAACCCAGAGACTCCAATCTCTACCCAATCAAATTCTTTTGCCATCCTAAACCCAGAGACTCCAATCTCTACCCAATCAAATTCTTTTGCCATCCTAAACCCAGAGACTCCAATCTCTACCCAATCAAATTCTTTTGCCATCCTAAACCCAGAGACTCCAATCTCTACCCAATCAAATTCTTTTGCCATCCTAAACCCAGAGACTCCAATCTCTACCCAATCAAATTCTTTTGCCATCCTAAACCCAGAGACTCCAATCTCTACCCAATCAAATTCTTTTGCCATCCTAAACCCAGAGACTCCAATCTCTACCCAATCAAATTCTTTTGCCATCCTAAACCCAGAGACTCCAATCTCTACCCAATCAAATTCTTTTGCCATCCTAAACCCAGAGACTCCAATCTCTACCCAATCAAATTCTTTTGCCATC
>NC_061840.1:2862920-2865420 GCF_019202785.1 Penaeus chinensis
CGAGGGCAAGGCGTGAGTAGGTGACCGAGCAATATAAGTATGTATAAATAGCTTCCACGTGGCGTACAAAAGCACGTATACGCGTGGCTTCACCGCAGGCGCCCCAACGTGCCCCACACCAGTACTTAAGGCTCAGGATGACCCAGGTCAGTCTCAGTCCTTTCAGAGAGTCCTGGCGTGCTTTTGTACGTGGCATACAAAAGCACGTATACGCATGGCTTCACCGCAGGCGCCCCAACGTGCCCCACGCCCCCACACCAGTACTTAAGGCTTAGGATGACCCAGGTTAGTCTCAGTCCTTTCAGAGAGTCCTGGCGACCGCTGCGGGACAAACACACACACACACACACACATCGTATTCCTCTACAAATGTAGCTCAGTATTTTTTTTTTTCCTATTTCACCAAGAATCGTTATTTACTAATATACCTAAATAACCTTATACTTGTTTCACATCAGATGATTTCAAAGAAGTGACAATAAACGGAAACACAATATCTCCATTAAGATACTTAGTTTTAAGATGCAATGTTCCTGTATTAACTATAATGCAGGAACAAAATTGTTATAGAGACATATCTTGTAGCTGTATTGATATTCTTAAGGACAAGAGAGAGAGAGAGAGAGAGAGAGAGAGAGAGAGAGAGAGAGAGAGAGAGAGTGAGTGAGTGAGTTCAAGGACTTGCAATGGGCTCACTCCCAGCTAAACGAACGCCTAGAGGCCTTGTTGGGCTGTACACTGAAGATAGCTACCATTCAAATAACAACTTCAACGCCGCAACAGCGAGACATGAACTAGCCAAGGTCGTCGCACAACTAATTACTGACGTGACCTGACCGCTCCGTACATGTATATATACACCTCTATGTATCACTTGTCCCATATGCCCTGATGAAGTAATAATTGCGAAATAGCCTTCGGCATATTCGTGTGTACTCCCCTTCGTTGTTCTACTTGCATACACACACACGTGTGTATATATGTATGCATATACATATACATATACACCCATGTCTGTGTGTGTATGGAAGGATTTTGATTTCAATGCACCTGAATATTCTTGTACCAACATGTTATAACGCGTTCAAACATGAACCTTTAAATGCAGGTAATAACGCATCGCCGCCAGTTGAAAGTCAGGCACTATTCAAGCAACATGGAATCCACCAAAGTCGAGGCCAGGACAAACATTAAATTCATGGTGAAACTCGGTTGGGAGAACAGGCAAATCATTGATGCTCTGGAACAAGATTATGGTGGCAATGCCCAAAAGAAATCAACAACCTACAAATGGATAAGTCGGTTCAGAAGAGGAAGAAACGAAATTGAAGATGAGCCCCACAGTGGTAGGCCATCAACGTCAGTTTGTAAGGAAAACATTGGTGCTGTTCGCGACATGATTGAAAACGATAGACGACCGACCATTAAATCAGTAGCAGACACACTCAACGTCTCTGTGGGTTCTGTACACACAATTCTGATGGAGAGTTTGGAGCTAAACAAGCTGTCCGTCCCTAGGCTGTTATGCCCAAATCAGCAGCAAACAAGGGTAGATCTTTAAATGGATTTTTTGAACAAGTGGGATGAGGACTCTGAAGCTTTTCTGCAGAGAACTGTGACAGGAGATGAAACATAGATCTACCAGTACGATCCCGAGGACAAAATTCAATCAAAGCAGTGGCTGCCCAGGGGTGGAAGTGGACCAGTCAAAGCAAAATCTAAGCGTTCAAGAGGAAAGGTCATGGCCTCTGTTTTCTGGGATGCAGAGGGAATTTTGCTGGTTGACTTCCTCGAGAGCAAGAAAACAATTACATCTGCTTATTATGAATGCGTTTTGAGGAAACCATTAAAAAAAACAAAAAAAAAAAAACGCCCTGGAAAGCTGCATCAACGCATTCTCTCCCACCATGACAATGCACCCGCTCACGGCACTCGACAGACAAGAGCTGTGCTACATGAATTTCGATGGGAAATCGTCCGACATCCACCTTACAGCCCAGATTTAGCCCCATCCGACTTTATTTGGTTCCCAAAACTTAAAAATAGGATAATTGAAAGATACCAATTTTCCACCGGTTGAAGATGTAAAAGAGCTGCTCTGACATGGTCCATATAACAACTGCATTTAAGGGTTCATATTGGAACACGTATAACATGTTCGTACAGGAATGTGCAGGTGCATTGAAATCAAAATCCTTCCATATGATTTTTAGTTATGGACTTTTCCCACGAACCTTTTGAAGCCCCCTCGTGTGTATATACATACATATAATATATATATATATATATATATATATATATATATATCATTCATCATCATCATCAGCCTGGGTCAATCCACTGCAGGGCGTAGGCCTCTCCCAATCTTTTCCATCTTTGTCTGTCTTGCGTCTTTTGCTTCCAGTCTTGGCCCGCAAATTTCGTTATTTCGTCGCGCCATCTTGTCATAGGTCTGGCCCTTGGCCTCTTTATGTTATCTATAATCCAGTCTGTTACTTTC
>NC_061840.1:2870420-2882920 GCF_019202785.1 Penaeus chinensis
TCCTATGCACTTTGCACTATGGCCAATAAACCTCAGCCATTTATATTCAGGATGGTAGATGGTAGATCTATGGCTGATAGATTGCAAAAGAGATATAATAGTTTTATCTTGCTAGATTATATGTGGTGGGTGTTTGTGGGAGAATGAAATACAGAGGCCATAACATCACTGGTCGTAGCTGCAAAAATTCAGTCTTTGATTACCAGGTGTGGCTTGCGATTTTATGCAGATTATTTCTTAAAGGTAAAACTACTTTTATGTTCTTAGTTTTTTCTCTTTATTCTTTCCCAATCTTTAGTGGATATTTACCTTTCTTTCATGTTTCCTTCTTTTGCCATTCAATTGCAAAAAAAAATGAAACATAAAAGAAAGGTAAATATCCACAATAGTTTGGGAATGAACAATGAAAAATGACCATGGATATATGTACTGTCCCCTGTAGTTTTTGTGAATTTTGTTACATACAGATGGCTCCACATGTGCTCAGCCACCAAGGAGTCTATTAGTAGGCCCTAGTGACTGCCTGATTTTCCCATTCCTTGAATTTGGGGGAAAATATGTTTTTCTTTTTAATACTGTTGGTACTGTTACTATTCAATTTGATAATATGTATATGGTCAGATTGGAAGGATTAATAACTGACTCCTTGGTGACTAAACACTTGTGGGCATGACATGTACTCTAGCCATCCATGCCGATTGGGTTAATTGTCATAGCTTAATAATATTCCTTTGCCTTTGTTTCCTTCCGGCCACTGAAGCAAATGCAAGAAAATTGAGCAGAATGTTAATTTTGTCGTCCTTTTATTTTCTTCTTTATCTTCTTAATTTTCATACTGTTAGACCCTGTTCCTTTCTTTTCTTGGGCATGTGATCTTATGAAGAAAAGGGAGATAAGAGGGGGGGAAAAAATATATATATATTTACTCTTTGTTTAAGCTTGCTATAAAATAGAGAAGTTAATTCAGATTTAGGAAATTAGTTTTTGCTCCCATGCCAGCTGCCATTATCCTGTACTGCACTAAATACATAATTACATTAGATAACTTGGTAAATATGAATATGTAGAAAGTTAAAATTGGAGTTATTGGCTGTTCATTTATGTTTGTGAGGTAGTGTTGATTCATATTCAGCACATAAAGATAAGGTTCATCTGTCTCATTGTCCCATAAATCCTGAAATGACAACACAGGGTAGTTAACCCCATATTGCTAAACCTTGCTTTTATATTGCTCACATAACAATTCCTATCGAATGAAATTTTGTTGAAAATCTCTTGATGAATGGCAAAAGTTGTATGAAAAGGTGGCACTCAAAAAATGTGGCGATATTTACAATAAGAACTCATCTACTTTCAATTTCTTTGCCATATACTTTGAAAGATCCTGGATTCAAGGGTCATTATTATCTCTAGATGCAGTGTCTTCTGAGATGAGAATGTAAAAGTGGTAGATCTGTTAGTAAATGTAAAAGTTTACACAAGTAATTCTCTAAGAGTAAGATATTTTCCTGGTACTGGTGTTTGTATGGTGGATGTTTATTTTCTTATATTAACTTTTTAAAGAAATATTTATATATCTTATTTTCTTTTATTTCAGGCTCTGAAATCAGAAGAACTGGATGGCTTTTTTGATCAGTTAGCATCTTACCAAATAGTTTTGGATTTATTGTACGAGAAAGAGAGGTACGAAGATGTCATTGACGTTTTTAGAAACCTACAGAATAAGCGACTACAAGGAACCAAATTCCCCAAAAACTGCTTCATGATCGTCATTGCAACATGTTATAAGATGGTATGATATTATGGTGGCAAAGAAACTGGAGGAGTCTTTTATTTTATTTGTTCGTTCTGTGTGTGTGTGTGTGTGTGTGTGTGTGTGTGTGTGTGTGTGTGTGTGTGTGTGTGTGTGTGTGTGTCTGTGTGTGTCTGTGTGTCTGTGTCTGTGTCTGTGTCTGTGTCTGTGTCTCTGTCTGTGTGCGTGTACAATACATTTGATCAATTTATAAAGTGTTTTAATGAGTAGGAATATAAGGGTTTTGGTCATCTATAAAGATTTGAATTATAACTAAAAGTTAAATAACCAGTACGAGGTTTCATTTTTATTCCTGATGAATTCTTTACTAATAAGTATCAAAGTTACATTTTAATCTCTTTTTCCTTACTCTTGCAGAACAGTCAGGAAAGCTTAAAAATGGTGTTGGATTTTATGAAGGAGGCCGAGGAGTCTGGCATTTCTGTTAACCGCAGATGTCTCATCTTCATAGCAGCTCTGGCCCTAAGGCAAAATCATCCGCACATTAGCCTTGAATACCTGGCCAAGGCACGGAATGTCTCCCACATTGCTATCCGTAATCTGCGAGTAAGTGTCAGCATTGATGGGAACATCTGTCTTCTTCTTCTTCCATATTTTATATACTTAGTTTGCTGGGACATTGAAAATGAACTTGGTCCCAGCATTTCTCTCTCTCTCTCTCTCTCTCTCTCTCTCTCTCTCTCTCTCTCTCTCTCTCTCTCTCTCTCTCTCTCTCTCTCTCTCTCTCTCTCTCTCTCTCTCTCTCTCTCTCCAGAAAAGGATTTTTTTTTTTATTTCCAAAAAGGATTTTTTACCCTGAAATATATTAATTTTCTGATATACACCAATTTATTTCCTGAAATACACCAATTTATTTCCTGAAATACACCAATTTATTTTTCTTGTCAGATTCTGGCCCTGGTAGACACCTCTCGCATAGAAGAAACCCTTCCTATCCTCCGAGGTGTCGTGCAGATTGACATCCCAGACAACAGAAGGCCCGGAAAGAAATCGCACATATTCAGGGAAACGGTAGGGAAATTCTCTTCTATTATATAAGTTTATATACATTAAGCAGTGAGACTTTTGACTTAAAAAAATATTGTGATAACAAGATTCAGCAATTTTTCTGCAAAAAGGAAAGACCAAGAAGATTGCTATTTAGCCCCTAAAGTGCATTTGGACTTGTGATGATTCATCTGAAAAAAGGCATGAATCTCATGATCGGGAATTCTTGTCACCAGTGTTTTCAAGTGCTTTAACCTAATGACGATAGGTATGACTTGTACGTCATGCCTGTGAGTTTACTTGTTTGCTTTTACACATAGATGGCTACACTTGTACTGTCACCAATGAGCCAATTAGGAGTACTGCCTGTCTCGCCCATTTACCCTTTTCTTTGATTTACAAAAATATTTTATGTTATCTTATTTTGCTGTTACTAATGTTTATTACATTATAGTTATTATGTTTATTATAAAAATAACACCATCGATATTCCTAGCACTAGTAAAAAATACTTTTTTCCTGCCAATTCACATCAGGTACGGTCAAAAGGTCTACTAATTGACTCCTTTGTGGCTAAGCATTAGCAGAGCCATCTATGTGCAGAGGCATTTCACAAAAAATATAGAAAATGAGCACAGCATTTCCCAGATTTTTTATTAATTTTCCCCGGCGGCATTGGGTTAAAAGCAATCCAAAACATATGATACTACAGAGATAATAAATGGGAGTTGAATAATATAAAGCTTCAGAGTATTTTCTTGCCCAGAGTTTACAAAGATGCTGACAAAGGTACAGATAAGAAAAGAGGGGTATTTCAGTCAGAAACTTTAGAATATGATATATATATAGTAGCTAATACAGTGAGGACATGTTCATCGGAAACCAGAATACCACATGTTCCACTCCATTCATTAAGTGTACAGATATCCCTTGGCAAAGGTGTCAGTACCTGCATTTAGAGAGATTATCACTGATATTCAGCTAATTTTAATGTAGCTTGACCAGTGTACTGATATTTATAAGAAACCTGAGCAGTTAAAAAAAAGGTATCATAATTACTTTTGTTTTAATTATGATAGCTTATGATGAGTGACTTTCAGAGGCATTTACTATGTCAGTTCTTTGTAAAAAGGTGAAATAGATAATGCCAACGTTGCTCAGTCAAAAAGATTATTTTCTTCATGTAAAAACTACTGATGTACAGTGTGACCTAGTGAGAAATAGCATTAATTTTACATGTTTAACACAGATTAGTATTTAAAAAATTCCCCAAAAGTCTGTGTAGAATTAAATTCACAAAAAAATACAGTAAAATTAATTAATGATTAGATTAATTAAACAGAAAAAGAGGCCTCAGTCTCCTAACCCCCCCCCCCCCCCACACACACACACACAACAAGAAGAAGCAAGGGATTGGGGTGTAGGTCATGTAGAATACTTATTAACTTCTGGTGGCTGAGCATTGTGTGGAGTCATCGATGTGTAAAGACAAATCACAACGAAAACTACAGTGGACATTACAATCGGCAGAGATGGAAAAATACATGCCATGTCCACTGTAATAGAAGTTTATTTATTGTATTTAAACATAGATGGTTCTACAAGTGCTTAGTCACCAAGGGGTCAGTTATTAGTCCTACCTATCTCACCTGTTTACCCTTTTCCTTAATTTTTGGAAAGTGCCTTTTGTATTATTTCATTGTCTTTAATAATACTAAGACTTAAATAACAATAATCAATAAGAATAATAATAGTATCAATATCAGTAGTATCAAAAAGAAAAAAACATTTTCCCACCAATTCAAGGAATGAGGAAATCAGGACCAGTCACAGGTCCCACTGCTAGACTTTTCCTGGCTGAGCACATGTGGAGCCATCTGTATGTAACAAAATTCACTAAAAACTACAGTGGGTCTTACATAAGTCATCCTGTATGTTTTGTCTGTATTGGATATTGTTTGGTATTTGTCATTCATGTGTTTTATATCTATCTTATGTCTTGTAGGTGTTGGATAGATTAGCATTATTAAGCTTTCTGAAATATCCACTAATGCGTCAGCCACAACAGCTACACCAAAATTAATCAGCTGTATAACTGTCTGCAACATTTTGCACCACAAATTTAAGTTCTGTTTTTTTCTCTCTCTCTCAAAAGTAATTAAGTTGGGTGTAAGTATATAGAAATACAATGACTTCTGTTACAGATTGAAGCTGTAGAGGCAGCTGTGCAGAAGAGCAATGATAAAGAACTTATTGGAGAATTTAAACACCTACTCAGAAGTTTAGAGGAAAATCATCATATAACAGAAAATGTAAGTCAGTGTGATAAACAATCTTATCTTTTTGGTAATATTTATGTATATGTATTTTCTGGAAGACTTTTCAAAAATAATATAACTTGTTTATATGAAAACAAATAAGGAATGGTTTCAACAGTGCCACAACAGAACTTTTAACAGTGAATAATTAATCAGTGCAAAAAGTTTGGCATACAAAATTTATGAGAAAGCCAATTCTTACATACTTGGCTTTACTAATATAATCCTATTTTCTCCAACAGAACTTAGACAGATATGTAACTGAACCCATTGATATCTTTAAATCAAATGAGAAACAGGACAAGGCAATGCTTGCAGCGTCCTTCTACAGAAATAGCAGGACCAAGAGACACCCACAGAAATATACTCAGAATAGAAAAGGACTTATGGAGAGAGAATGAAAATTTCAGAATTCACCTTGAACAGTGACAAATATTTGGACAGTTTGTATAAAAAGGAGTGCTTCTGGTAAACACTTATTTGCATACTTTATACAATGTACAACAATGCCTGTATGGTATGTCTCTGGATAAACATCATGGTGATATATTGGTGAGGAATGTTTGAATGAGAAATAGAGTTAAGGCACAGTTTGCCAATTTAATGTATTGTCAGTGAAACAAAATATTAAATTGGTTCAATGTGGTACAACTTGTCCATTCTTATTCCACTCTTTTGGTATCTTACCCTGTTTTTTTCACTGTGGATAATAATGTAAATAATGTAGTATATTGTAATATCCTTATTGTTGAAAATGTTAATACAATTCCAAAATTTCAATAAAGAATGAAAGGTCACCTCTGTTTGACTTAACAAGTAATGCAGATACCAATGTATTTGCTTTTGGTCAGACAACAGGAACATCAACGTCATTTGTACTTCCCTTCAACAAGTGTGCAATCATCATCCAGTAACCTATTTTTATCACAATTTTGGAGAGCTACTCCTGAATGTGGGTATAGCTATAGATTTAGAATCATCAACCACACCAATGGCTAGATAAAGACTAATGCATAAATCCCTGTCCATGTGGCATAGCAGTGCCTATGCCCCTCCAACCCCTTGCTTGTTGTGCCCACTTATCCTAATAATTACCTCATTTTTACTCTTTTTACCACATTTATTGTTTTGACCATTAACCATTTTGAAAATCCACAAACATTACCTTATTTAACAAAAAGAAACTTCCTTACCGGGGGACTTTGCCCCTGAGCCCCACACTATCTCTATAATTTGAATATGCCGCTAATGACATGGATGATGACTTGGCAGACAATTTTCAGTAATAAGTAGCAGTGCCTACGGGCAATGGGTAATGGTTAGAAGAAATAAATGTGCTAGACATCAAAGGTCATATAGCACTATGTTAAAGTATTGTGGCAAAAAGGGCAGAAATTAGTTAATGATCAGGATAAGATGTGTTAGATGTCAAAAGTTGTAGAACGCTGTAGGATAGAACATTAGTGAAAAGGGTATGGAGGGGGGAGCAAATGGAATGCAGTGGGGATTTGTAAAAGGATGTGGTTTAAAATATTGGGTGATCAGATCAAATGGAGAGTATGTGTCTGAGGAATTATTATTTATTGAAACTTATTCATTCAAAATATAGTGATAGCATGAAGCTTGAGGGTATCAAAAGTCATATGGCACTATGGTAAAGTATAATAGTGAAAAGGGTTCAGAATGAGTTAATGATTAGGGTAAAGCTACAGATTTAACAATACTAGAGGATAGTATGTAGTGAAAAGGGTAGAAAGGGGGAGCTGATGGGGTACAGTATAAGGTAACGGTTGTTAGAAGAGTAAGGAGTTCTGGGAGTAGGGAATAATGACAAATTATTGTGATGAAAACACCAAAAATACATTAAGGATTAGGATCAGTGGACATCGAAGATCAAGAAAAGGAAAAGGAAAGAAGATAAGACCATGCAAAATTAGTCGAGGCGAGGGCTGAGGACCAATAAGGGATTTAGAGGGTGGATGAGGGAGCAGATCATTCTCCTAAGTCATTTTTATGAACTTTTGGAGGTCAAAGAGTTTCTGTAGGGGAGTCGGGTAGGGAGGTCTGAGAAACAAAGGTATTCTTATGTAGAGGAGAAGAGGGAATAGATGTTCAAAGAGCAGAGGGAGAGGTGGGTGTAGGAGAGGATGTGGTAGGAGATGATGTAGTGTAATGTTTAGATTGTCTGGTGCGATAGGTAGAGTGAGAAGGGGGGGGGGGGCGTAAGCACCGAGGAAGTGGTAGAGATTGGAGTATCTGGATTTAGACTGGAAAAGTAATTTGATTGGGGGAGAGAGGTAGTAGAGGTTAGGTTGGTTCTGGGTAGAGGGAAGAGGTACTGGGAGAGATGCTGAGACTTCTAGAGATGGGAGGGGAGCAGAGGAGTACATTTTTGGAAAATTTATATATTTATTTAAATTTTTCTGCCACGTTAGCATCTAAGGTCATTAGCAGTGTATTCAAAATAGTGATAGCATGAGGCTTGGGGGCAAAAGCCCCCAGGTAAGGAAGTGTTATATGACATCAAAGATCATAAGGCACTATGGTAAATTAGAGTTGTGAAAAGGGTTAGGAACAAGGTAATGATTTGGGTAAAATTATAGGTTGAACAGTACTAGTAGGTGGTGTAGGCAGTGAAAGGGGGAGCTGATGGGGTACAGTGTAATGTAAAGGTTGTTAGAGAGGGAAGGAATTAAGGGAGTAGGAAGCAAAAATGAGTTTAACAATTAGGATAAGTAGACATAACAAGGGCATGAAGAAAAAGAAAATGAAAGGAGAAGAAAAGACCATGAAAAAAAATTGTTGAAACAAGGGCTGAGGACCAAGGCAGGGGTAATTCCCTGCATTGGGGCCATCCCCATCTCAGTGTGCTTCTTGTCTGGCCTTGCATAGGGTGAGGCATAGTTTGAATCTGAGAACTGCTATCTCAGATTTGAGTTTGTAGGCAGGGCAGCTCCTATAAAATAAATTATGGGAGTGACCACAATTGGCAGACATGCATGACTGAGCAGAGCAGTTTGAATGATCATGACCAGGTTGGGCACCTAGAGGGCTGTGGAGCAACAACGTTTGGCTGGGTGGCCAAAATGCCATCATATCTGACATTGACAGGGAAGGGGTCCATATGATCGGACAAGGCAGGACACTCCATCAATATGAGCTTTATGGGGGAGGTCATGTCTATGGATGCTAATCTTGGCAGTATTGGTGTAGGACTTGCACTGGTGTAGTGTAGAACTGGGCTGTCACTGCATCAGAGTTGACGAGGCATGCGACCAAGTCGTTTTCACAGTCTGACCAGTCCTTGTTGCAGACAGGACAATCAGTTGGAGAGACGGAAACAGTTCCTGTACGAGTATTAAGGGAGGAGAAAGGTTTGTCAGAGTATGGGGCTTGTAGGGGGAATCAAAAAATTAATCCCACTTGGCTGGGACAAAAAGGGTACTCAAAAGGCTTGTCGAGGTGGAAGCAGTGGAAGGATGAGGGCGGGAGGGAGATGGGGTGCTATGGAGAGAGGTAGTACTGTTGGGAAGATGACAATAAGGATGCAGAGTAGTAATGAAGTTGAGGTAAACAATGAAGACTAATAATGTGCAGTAGAAGATAGAGTGGATAATGTTGGGAGAGAGGAAAGGGTATATTCTGGAGGACGAGTAATGAGCTGGGTGGATAATTCAGAATGGATAGGGATGACCGCAAATGTCAAGAGGGTATTAGTATCAGTCAGGTGTGGTCAAAGGAGAGGCAAGGGTTGGGTAACCAATGAAATCAAATTTAGATAGGCTAGTTGATGAAGGGGCAAGCCTTAATGCCTTTAACCCCTTTGTGGCAGGTGAAGAACACTATAAAAAAAAAAAAAAAAAAAAACTACGCGCTGGCAATCAACGGCAACGCGCCGACTTTGAACATTTGAGTTTGGTACATCAAGCTGAATCACCACCTCGTAGCACTTTGGCGCGGCGTACAGCCGCACGGCACATTTCAAGCAGTTAGTTATGATGTCTAGAGACGTGACCCATCGTAAAGGGGTTAATAAGGGTAAAACATTATTGGCCATAGTGAGCCTGAAATAAATGGAAAAAGGAAACAGTACCCCCTCAGGGTCCCCATGAAGCCTAAGGGCTATATAATTAACCAAAGGAATATTGTGGCCATGGTTCTCAAAGGCTGATCATAACCGACACAAAGCCAGCCTTTCATCCTTTCAGCATGGCTCACGCATCTTAGAAAGTGGACAGAAGGGGACAATGATGAAGAGGAAAGGAAAGGAAAGGGGGAGAAGACAACCACGCTAAATTAGTTGAGGCGAGGGCTGAGGTCCAAGGTAGTGGTGACCCTAGTCTGTCTTCTAAGGCTCCCCTTCAACAGCATGAAAGGGATTAGGGGGTTCCTATAGACAAAAGGGAGTAGTTTGCCTATCAAGAATTTTTGCTTGTGCATATAGGAAAACTAGCAGTGCCGATGTAGGAGCATGAGCCAGTTCAACAGACAAGGACCAGTAATGCATCATCAATGCCAAAGATTACCCAAAATATGAAAATGGGGAAATTCTGTCCATCATATCACTGGTTGAGACCATGCTCCAGATCCCTTTTACTGTTAGACTATGGGCATGGCTCGATCCTTTTTTTTTTTTTTTTTTTTTTGTTTCCCCCCCACCTGTTCCTGGATCTGGGGCTCCCTAAACAGCCCCTTATGTTACTTTAAATGCACATGTATCCTGAAGGCATGTCCTGATGAGCAGGCATGCCAGTTAATAGGCACATTTGATGGGAAAAATCACCAGTCAGTGCCTGGCGACTCAGGCACAAAGTTAACCATTATAACCCTTCACATCAGTTACTTGCAATGGGTACCCATTAAGCTACCTAGTATTTACTGGTCAAAAGCATGTACAAACCTGTTGAATTCAACTTTTGTAAATCTCCAAGTTTACAGAATGTTTAACCAACGCCTTGCTTGTTTAACCAACGCCTTGCTTATTTATCCACACTTCAATATGCTACGGGAATTGTAGGGCACACCTAACAATTCATCAACTCAGCAGACTTTCCTTAATTAAGGTTACTTCAGACAACATTTTTACCACTTTATAGGAATGATCATTTATACTCCCTAAACAATAAAATGAACTTTAAAAATTTACAGACGATGTTCCTTTTCAAACATTTAACAGCCATTTAATTCAAGACTAATACAGAAGATTACGGAGGTAAAGCATCACCATTAAACTGGAGCCTCTTGTCTAGGAAATGTAATGCCAAAAACTGATTTGAGAAAAGCAAAGCAATGCAGCATTAAACCCATGGGCTTACAATTCATTGTCCTGGAAAGGATAGGATAATATCTAGGGTTTCTAACTCGCACCTTCATAAATGGGACACTGCATTTATGTCTAGTTTCTGCCAATATTAGGAGAAAAACAAAGAATCTAATGTAGAAATTTATTACACTTACAAAATTTTGCAAGCCAGTACAGACAACACATTCTACTTGTCAACAAGTATTTTTTTTTTTAAAGTAACAATGCGACTATCAATATTAACCGTTTTGCCCACGATTCTGTTGGAAGAAAAAAAAAAAAAAAAAAAAAAAATGCAAAGCAGTTGTGCTGAGACATTACTTTTTATTTAATAAAGGAATGTTTCTATTATTGGACACCCTCCTTTGTCACACTGAATGGGGTTTCTACTGGAATAGCTCCAGAATCAGCAATCTTGACCTCTTGAATGGGCCGGTCACCTCTAGTTTGAACTGCTTCAATAGCCCTTACCACATCCTGTTTAGGGGGGGGAAAAAAATAAAGAATAAATATTAAAAAGATAGCACATGTAATTGCATTTTTCCTAAAGCCTGTCCACATGAGGACATGATTAGAAGGCACAAGAGCAGACACCTGTAAAATGGACGTAGGCAAGAAACCAGAAACTACTTGTTTACCAAATAGTATGCCTGCCCTTGTGCCCACTGCACCGACAGGCCTTACATGTTAATTAAATCTTATCATTAAATGTTTAAATGTTGCAAGATATCTGTAGTCTACATAAATATATAAACTTCAGATACTAAATTAAAATTAAAACACTGCTGCAGTAAAAGTTTGATATCAAGTCTTCAAAATTTATAACTGATACAAGTTTTGATGCAAGATGTAGATGTACCATCTAACATGCAATTGAATTTGCTAAACAGCTTTAACCACAGCTAAGTTATTTATATGGTGGGCAGGTATTTGCCTTCTTACTGCTCAGAATAGGACAACACCCAGCAATGCTGTCACCTCTGCACTTTCTACATTTAAACACATTTAGCAACTAGTGCTTGGACTGGTTCCTTGTTCAACAGTACAGGGAGCTCTATCTTGTGAACGGTGGAGGCTTGCTTGCCTTTGCCAGAGGAAGTGCAGAAGCCACAGCACTGGACTTGTGTGAGCAGTGATTAAATGAAGACCAGTAGAAAAATACCTTCTCACTTACCATGCCAGCTAGCACTTTGCCAAATACAACGTGCCTGCCATCCAACCATGGGGTCTTCACAGTAGTGATGAAGAACTGAGATCCATTGGTGTCCTTTCCAGCATTTGCCATTGAAAGCCATCCAGCTCCATAGTGCTTCAGCTTGAAGTTCTCATCAGCAAACCTATCTCCGTAGATGCTGACGCCTAGCAAAAGAAAAATGTAATCCTATAATTATAGTTCTACTAGTATTATACACAAGCAAAATTCTTTGGGATTCACAACACCCAATTTTAAAACTACAATTAAATACTACATACCTCCAGTTCCATCTCCTTTGGTAAAGTCACCACCCTGAATCATGAAGTCAGGAATCACACGATGGAAGATTGAGCCCTTGTAACCAGATCCTTCAGGCCTGGTTGCCAATTCCTTGAAGTTCTTCGCTGTATTGGGTACGGTCTTTCCAAATAGTCCAATTTCAATACGTCCTTTTGGCTCACCGCCGATGGTGATGTCAAAGTAGACCTTTTGTAAAGGAGAAAATAATTAATTAGTGTACCAAAGTTTCTAGTCCCTTCTTATATCAAACACAAACCATCTTTCAAGAGACCAGGTTAAAGGCTTCTTGATCAAAATAAATCTGGATATTCATCCAGCATACCAAATACATAATCAAGGGAGAGCAAATATGCCAAAAAGTGAATAAGTGGATATGCATTTGATGGGGGGCTGGGGGAGAGACCATATTAAAATATTAACTACAAAGGATAACTACTACAGAAAATTTTACTACAGGAGCCCAAGGCCTTTACTCAAACTAAGGAAAACCTAAATCCCCATCCTCAACAAACAACCAAAAAGATTGCCAAATGAACAAAAATAAATGTCCAAATAGGGGCTTTGTCCCTAAACCATCTCTCCTAG
>NC_061840.1:2890420-2892920 GCF_019202785.1 Penaeus chinensis
TTTATAAAAACCTATTTTGACTTTATTCCTGATGCGAATCTTAATATAACATTTATTTTGTCAGAAGAAGAAGAAGAAGAAGAAAAAGACGGAGGGAGATAATAAGAAGGAGGGGGAGGAAGAGAAGAAAAAGAAGAAGAGGAAGGGGAAAAGAAGAAGAAGGAGGAGGAGGAGGAGGGAGGAGGAAAAGAAGGAGAAGAAGACGGAGGGGGAAACGAAGAAGAAAAAGAAGAAGACAGAGGGGGAGGAAGAGGAGAAGAAAAAGAAGAAGAAGACGGAGGAGAAGTAGAGGAAGAAGAAGAAGGAGACGGAGGGGGACAAGAAGAAGGAGGGGGAGGAAGAAGAGAAGAAAAGGAAGAAGAAAAGGAGGAGAAGAAGAAGAAGAAGACGGAGGGGGGAAAGAAGTAGAAAAAGAAGACGGAGGAGGAGGAGAAGAAGAAAAAGGTGAAGACGGAGGGGAAAAATAAGTAGAAAAAGAAAAATAAGAAGTCTCTTTTGCCCCCTCCCTCTCTCTCGTAAAAAATAACCTCGAATTTTGCATATACTTTTTAATATATCGATTATCAGTTTTAATTCTTTGGTACAATATCTTTATCGTTATTGTGGATATGATACGAAAAGCCATGTGTGAGAGAAATTATAATTGTAGCATTAGCAATGGTAATGATGATGTCAAATAATGTAAATACAGATGATGGTGATTATCTTTGTTAATAATGATAGTAATAATAATGATAGTAATGGTGCTAATAAAGATAATGATAATGATTATGAAAATATTTCAGTGCTGATGATAGTAGTAGCAGTATTCTTAATAATTAATATTGACTGGTAATAATGGTATTAATGATGATCAGGTAAAAATGATAATGACAATTATGCTCATAATGATAAAAGTATGTGATTACTTCTTTAACGAACAAACAAATATAAATAGAAAGAAAATAAAGAAATAAAGATAAGGAAATGAAAGACAAGAAAGAAAGAAAGAGAGGAACAAAGAAAGACCAGAAATTTTCACCATAATCATTTCGAACAAGAGAAAATAAGAGCTGGGTGAAATTCGACATTTACAGACCGGTTTCCAACGGTACACACACATACAAATGCACGCATACTCACACTGAAAACGTACACACATAGCAACACGCTTTGTGTGTGTGTGTGTGTGTGTGTGTGTGTAGGTATAGACATATATATATGTATATATATATATATATATATATATATATACATATACACACATCACTGTTAACAAATCTCATTTTCATTTCAGTCATCTTCACAGTTATCATTATCACCAGCGTAATTCGAGAGCAAAGACAAAGACTCTCTTGGCTTTCAGATTTTCGTCGGTTGCTCCCTATTCCCCCCCCCCCCCCCCAAAAAAAAAAAAAAGAGAAAAGAAAAGAAAACGAGGTAAAAGAAAATTGGCGCCTTCAGTTGCCGCGCAAAGAAAAAGAAGCAAAAAATGCGCAGTCATGGAATTTTGTCACTCTCACTGGACTGACTCATCTTGCAACCAGAAGAATCTTATTGTAAATATATATTGCAACAAGAAACACACACACACACACACACACGTGTGTGTGTGTGTGTATATATATATGCATATATATATATATATATATATATATATATATATACATATACATATATACACACATTTATGTGTATATATATTTTTTTTTTCTTATATATGTATCTACATATATTTTCATATAATTTAGTCATGATAACGGTTGTCAGTCCATTTCAAAATTACGTTTTTGCAAAGGTTTGAACAACAGTGATAATAATAATGATACTACTATTGATAATGATAATAACAATAATGATAACAATAATAGTACTAATAATGATAATAATAATAATGATATTGAGGATTATGATATCAATAATTCCAATAATAACATCAATGATAATGATAACAGCAATAGCAACAACAACAATAATAATGATAATAATAATAATAATAATAATAATGCTATTGATGATAATGGCAATAATGATGAGGATAACTATGATAATAATGACAGTAACGATAGCAAATAAAATGACGGTGTTGATAACGATAACAAGGATAAAGATGATAATGATGATAAATAATGATAATAATAATGATTAGCAACTGTAATACCAAAAACAACAATAACAGGTCTAATACTGATGATGGTGGTGCTGATGAGATTAATAAAAAAAAAAAAAAATTATAATAATGATAATAAAGCAAATATTGCTTAATAACCATAATAACTTTGAGGATGGTAATGATAACAACAACAGAGAAATGGTAATCATGATAATGAGGATTATGTTAATAATTAATGATATGGACAATGGTAACAATAATTTATAAGTAAGGAATAAGGAATATATATAGATATATGGCCATAGATAGATAAATGAGTAATTATGTAATTAGGTAGACAGTCAACTGACAAACCGATAGCTAGGCAAATAGACAGATAGATATTACTAGTAAAAAAGATAGATGGAT
>NC_061840.1:2897920-2902920 GCF_019202785.1 Penaeus chinensis
CACACATATATATGTATATATATACATATACATTGATATATGTATGTATATATATTAATATATATATTAATATATATATTAATATATATATATTAATATATATATAATATATATATATATATATATATGTTAGTAAATATATACATATATTAATGAATACACACACACACACACACACACACACACACACATATATATATATATATATATATATATATATATCAATATATAGGTATATATCAATATGTATATATCAGTATATATATATATATACACACACACACACACACATATATATATATATATTAATATGTATATATATGAATATATATATATATCAATAAATATGTATCCTAATATATATATACATGTAAATTTAAATATATATCAATATATATACACACATATTGATATATATATATATATTGATATAAAGATACTGATCTATATGTATGTATTAATATATGTTAACATATCTATGTATATATATTTTGATATGTACAATATATACATACATATATTAATATATATTTATATATAGGTATATATCAATATGTATATATCAGTATACACACACACACACACACACACACACACATATATATATATATATATTAATATGTATATATATGAATATATATATATATGTGTGTGTAAATTCAAATATATATCAATATATTGATATATATATATATTGATATAAATATACTGATCTATATGTATGTATTAATATATATATATATATGTACAATATATATATATTGATATATATTAATGTACATATAACTATATATATATGTATATATTTAAATATATATATATATATATATATATATATATATGTGTGTGTCTGTGTGTGTGTGTATGTGTGTTTGTGTGTGTGTGTGTGTGTACACATAAATATATGGCGAAGACAATATTGTATGACAATTAAGTAAATTGATGAGGAAATATTACTTTTTTTTAAATGACTAACACTTTTAATATTCCGTGTTACAGCCACCAACCAGCTTGGCGAACGCTGACAAGTCGACATGGCATGGATGTCACTAACGCCCCCGTTTGCTGGCGTCCGTCTGCCGAGGGCAATCGCTCCCTTGCCGTAATTGTTCGGGCAATGGTGATATAACGTGTATGATCTTGGGGGAAGTCACAGCCCACGAGATCTGGCGATTTGGGTAGATGTGGCACAGCGTTATCCCAGGGTGTTGCCAAACCACGCCATTACGACTATGTTCACGACAAAAGGGGTTCGCATCCCTTACGGCAGTTATGGTATGTTAAAAAAAAAAAATAATAATAATGATAATAACAAATAGCTAAGATGAACATGACTCCCGATAATGGGACGTAGCAACTGACTAACAGCCACGCCCCCTTCTCAAATTCAGTCAGCTGTGAGGGTTGTTGCCACCGGGTAACAAATGGTTTTTATTAGCTCATGATATTTATGCACTTCAATGCAGGCTTCCTACTTATCTTTCAAATAGCACACTGATTTACGGTTTTGACTGACATTTACTTGATCTTCCTCCGTCGTGCATCTAGGGCGCCCTAGTTTCTGGTTGTCGCTGGATTCGCAGAGACACGGTTGACTTCGAAATACATAATCTTTATATTTCGGGTCTTGATAATCGCTTACAATAAAGCTGTTTCTGTGATGTCTCCAGTGTTATTGGGACCATAATACTAGGCCCTGGCCATATTATTCCAAAACACTATTCGAACGCATTATGAAGCTTGATTTGTTCCGAGCTTTGAAATCAAGAAGTACCAAGCTTTCCGCATCAAGTAGTGATAGCTTTGGTATCATATACTCCCGACTAAAGATATTTTTTTTCAGAGACTGTACATACACCTAAACACACATATTATCAAGCTATAATTATTGATAGCATTAAAAATATCATTATTATTATTATCATTATTTTTTATCATTATTGTTATTTTTATCATCGTTATTATTATTATTGTTATTTTTTTATTATCATCATCATTATCATTTTCTTTGTTATTTTTATTATCATTGTTTTTATTATTTTTTATCATTATTATTTTTATTATTTTTATTAACATTATTTTTATTATTTTTATTATTTTTATCATCATTATTTTTATTATTTTTATTATCATTATTATTATTATCTTACAGCTACGTGTGCGCATGTTGACGCTCACCTGCGGAGGGATAAGCGACGCTGGGCATGGCGGTCAGGGTGGAAAGATCAAGATTACGAAGCATTTTTACAACCATAAGAAGAGGCCTGTGGAGTGTCATGAGAAACTCGTATAGCAGAAGAGTCCAGGTGAACGTTTGCCTTCATACTAATTGAACCCAGTGCTGTGCTGCTAAAACCGAAAAAAAATTTGATTAAAATAAGACAAAAGGCTACGCTCTCTGTGGAATTAGGTGTTATTCAGTGTGAAGTGAAGATTATATACTTTTATGTACATACACAACCCCCTGCCCCTCTGTAGTAAGAACATGAATAAAGAAAACTGAAAAATTAATCTGTGCGTTTGTCTTCGTCGGCCCGATACAGATTATCATCATCTTTGGTCTTTTACACTATTAATAGTTGCTGTTGTTATCATTGTCATTGTTACTGACACAACCCTTACTGGTTTCTTGTTATCATAATAAAAATAGTATTATTATAATTAGTGTTGTCATTGTTGCCATAATTTTGAATATTATTATCGTCTTATCATTATTTTTATTTTAATTGTCATTATTATTGTTAGTAACGCTATCATTATTATCATGGTCAGTGTCATTGTTATTGTTGTTTTTAGTGTTCAGTGTTTTTGGAATAACTTTTTAATCCATATAGCAATATAATCTTTAACATCAAATAGGAATTGATAGAGGCATAATCTATTTTAGTCAGCCCGATTATGCAATGAAATATGTAATACTGGATCTGTTTATTTACTCATATATGGCAGACATTATTCATCTAATTGATATATACCAAAATTTCCTGAAATAGGTACATAAATAAATTAAGACGAAAAAGGTGTAATGATGATGTATATAAACCGGGATATATTTATTTATCTATCTAGTTATATGTCTATCTATGTATATACTTTTTTTTTTTTTTTTTTTTTTTTTTTTTTTTTAAGGATTGCATTATCCTTATTTTCCATTCCCCTCTATCGCTCTAATTTTCTTATAGACCCTCGTTGAATTTTCTTATTGGTGGCAGTTGAGAGAGAGAGAGAGAGAGAGAGAGAGAGAGAGAGAGAGAGAGAGAGAGAGAGAGAGAGAGAGAGAGAAATAAGGGGCTGGATCGAGGAGCAACCAGTCTATTTAGCTAATATATTAGAAAAAGGCCCTGTATATTTCCCATTAATAAGCACCGATTATTCACATTGAAATGTAAATAATATATATTTCCAAACCCATTTAAAAACAAAGCAAATGAAACTATTATCCACTTACTATTTTTTTTTTCTTGACATGTTAAATCATATCAGTAGTTGACAAATCCATGAAAACATATAAAGAATAGTTTATCTCCAATCAGGATTCACAGTGAAAACTTTTATGTTCATAGAAAATGGGTAACAATTACTTTCTTTCGCCAAAAAATATAATAATGAATATGATGATAATGATAACAATGATTGTATATAATAATAATAAGGATAGTGTAAACAATAATAATAATTAGAAATATAATAATTAGAATGATAACAATATCAATACAACGACTACTACTACCGCTGCTGTGCGGTGCAGCGGTAGCGTTCTCGTCTAGCAATCTTGCTGACCTGCGTTCAAATCCCTCGCCGCCAGTGGATGGTAACCCCGGCCATTCCTTGCACACAGGGGATAGTTTAGAAGCAAAATGAAACAGACAGTATGTCACACCAAGAATATCCATTGTTACAAATGGAATCAAAACTAAACTTTTAACTTTAAACTTTTAAAACTACTATTACTACTAGTAATGAATGGAAAAACACTCTACCGTGTGGATACTATGGTAGGAAAACCCTCAATGTAAAACTAGATTTATTGAAAGTGAGACTCTCACTTTCAATAAATCTAGTTTTACATTATAGTTTTTTCTACCACTACTACTACTAATAATAATGAAAATAATAATGATAATAATAGTGATGTTAATGAAGAAGATGATGATGATGGCGATAATGATAATGATGACAGTAGTTATGATATTGATAATGGAAA
The DNA here is from genome assembly GCF_019202785.1 of Penaeus chinensis. Lineage (NCBI taxonomy): Eukaryota > Metazoa > Arthropoda > Malacostraca > Decapoda > Penaeidae > Penaeus > Penaeus chinensis. The sequence goes on from NC_061840.1 coordinate 2,902,125, forward strand.
TAATAATGATAATGATATTACTGTGGTGCTGTCCATGTACCAGCGCCGTACATTCCTATTGTTCAGGGCTACATATGCGTCTCGCTGAATAGAAATATTGTTGAAGGAAACAAACTATATATTTTTTTCTACTTTATTATTGAGTGTATGCTAACTGTCAACATAAAATGAACCACTTACTACAACACTGAATTCATAGTACTTTTTGGTTATTATTCATAGAAGCTGGAAGGGAAATGAATTTAGTGCGAAGCAAATATCTATTTTCCGTAATAATTAGGGGTACATTGCAAATCATCAAAATGCTCAAGGGGTAGGGCTACTCAGTACGCAATAGGTTGGAAATCTCTGTTATGAAGAAAATAAAGGAAAATTTGCGCAGTGGTTGTTAGTAATAAGAAAAGCATGAGGAATAACTCTACTTCCGTTATGTGTGAAATACACGAGATATTGACAAAATTGATTAGTTACTCCTCAAAAGAAAGGGGCTTTTGTTTTCTATCATTTATTCTCCATAGAAAATGTGATCGCCTGCAATTTCTAACGGAAAGGAAAGTAGATTATATTTCCATATATCTCTCTACCTTAAACGAGGGAGATATGTCTCTACAGATTAATATGACGTCAGTATAATACAGAGTCCTTTCCCGATGTAAATAATCTACCACATAGACACAACTTTCTGAAATGATTAGAAAGGTTAATCATTCAGATAACTTCTTTAAAAAGGAGGTCCTCCAAATTGAATACATTTCAATGAAAGGGCGGCGTCATTTCCTCTTTTGGCGGCGATATT
>NC_061840.1:2927920-2955420 GCF_019202785.1 Penaeus chinensis
GTAAATAGAAAAGTGTAACTCTGCGCATTGCATCCACAAACAAGAGAGATTGTAAAGTATTTCTTATGTTCATTATTTGATCTTTATTATAATTTCCTGAAGCTTACGATTATCATCTCTAGATGTTTATCATTATTATCAATTCTTGATGTTTATTATTTTCATTTCTTGATGTTTATTATCATTACTTCAAATTTATTATTATAATTTCTCTTTGCTACGAACTATGAAGGAAGTAATAAAATTGAGTTATAGCTGTCTATATGTATGTATTACTGGGAATCAGTTTATCACTGGTAATAATAACAATTACACATAAAGATGAATTAGATGAACATACTCTTATTCGTGAGTTTAATTAATGTACCTTTATTAGTAAGGACTGAAATAAAAGTCACAACCTGGTAACCTGATTTATTTTTGATAATAAAGAAGCCAGAGAAAAGGTATTACTGATAATGACACTGGTGTTTCATGCCCTCAGTACGATTAATGAAGAGTGTGATCAATATCATTGATCCCCATTGAAATAAAAGTGATAAATTCACCATAATTGTAGAAAAGGGTCACATATCACAATATTTGTAAATAGCATAGGGAAATAAAGTCGTAGTAAGTGCAAAGCAACAGTATCAAAAGTGTAACGCACCAGAGAGAGAGAGAATGAGAGAGAGAGAGAGAGAGAGAGAGAGAGAGAGAGAGAGAGAGAGAGAGAGAGAGAGAGAGAGAGAGAGAGAGAGAGAGAGAGAGGGAGGGAAGGAAGAGTAGGTGTGGCATACACAGTAAGACTAAAAAACCAAAGATGAACAAGAGTTAAATCCAATAGGAAAAGTAACGAGAGAATGGACATTACAAAAACAAAACAGTTACGTTGACGAGAGTGCGCAACCACAAAATATATAAAACCCAGTTCTGCTGCATTTTCTGTCTATTTTAATTACGACGCTCATCATTATCAATCTTACCGTTGCTCTATCTCTACCATGAATACTACAGTTCTTCAAGCTTAGAGTATTGTTAGGATCATTCTTAATAACATTTATTCTATGATAATTCTCAATCAATTTACCATCATTTTAATCATTATCGTTACTTTTCGTACTACCCGTACTATCATATTAATCGTAACCATTCTTACCAGTCACTTAATTGATCACCCTTTCTACCACAACAAACACCACAATCATTACTAGTACCATTACACCGTCACCACTTAACCACCCCATAAGCAACAGTAATTATGATTATCAGCCTCTAACTGTCAGTCATCATTTAATACATGTAGCTTATTCTTTCATGCCACTATATAACCATTTATTTACTTTATTTTGTCATTATCATCACTATTATTATTATTATTATTATTATTACTATTATTATTATTATCGTTGTTGTTATCATCATAATTATTATTATTATTACCATCTTCATAATTATTATTACTATGACTATCATCACAATTATCACAAAGATCTAAACATATTTTCTCACAGTCAACAGGCCCGGTCAATGCCCAGCGGCTGACCCCAACTGTCCTATTCGCACCGGACCTTCCGTTTGCAATTCGGACATCATCTGCGGGGCGGGCGAAAAATGCTGCTTCGACTCCTGTCTCGAGTATAGTACTTGTAAACGTGTCATTGGATAAATATTATTTGTCTGCAGGGATGAGTGGTTCTACTTTGTTGATAGGAAAATGAAGTTGCCTTTTAGATATATGCACACACACACACACACATTGCTATGTGTAGTTTCGTATGATGACCTTTCGAAGTTTGTGACATGGCAACAATTGTTTCGGATCTTTGAATGGGAAAAGTATTTTTTGTATCATTGAAAGATCAACAATAAAGAAGTGGAAAAAGGACTGAATCGTATTTTTAAAAGTTTTCCTCACACAAACCAACGGACACAAATGGCGCAGTTGCCAAGTGCTGAATATGTCAAATAAAACAAAGGTCACAAAAGTTCTACGTCGTCCTTATCGTAACTTATGCTTATGTTATGTTAAACCACGAATAAGAGTATGTTCATCTAATTCATCTTTATGTGTGATTGTTATTATTTCCAGTTATAAACTGATTCCAAGTAATACATGCATATTGACAGCTCTAACTCAATTTTATTACTTCATTCATAGTTCGTAGCAAAAAGAAATTATAATCATAAACTTGAGGAAATAATAATAAACACCAAGAAATGAAAATAATAAACTTCAAGAATTGATAATAATGATAAACATCTAGAGATGATAATCGAAAGCATCAGGAAATTATAATATAACATAGTTTTGACTATGTTATTTTCTGCTTGAAGAACGTAAGTATAGACTACGGATGTATCATCTGTGAGTGGGAGAGACAGAGACAAAGAACGAGGGATAGCGAGAGCGAAAGAGACAGGGAGACTGAGTGAGAAAGAGAAAGAGACCGAGACAGAAAAAGAGGTGAGAGAGAGGGAGATAAAGATATATATATATATATATATATGTGTGTGTGTGTGTGTGTGTGTGTGTGTGTGTGTGTGTGTGTGTGTGTGTGTGTGTGTGTGTGTGTGTGTGTACTCCGTTGTTTATAGCGATCGCGATAACACTCACAATATTTGTATGACACGATGATATGCTGCAGTTTTTTCCCTGACTGGCCGTTGGAGGAGGACAGTGGTGGGGAGTTGGGGGTTGGGGGGTGGGGGGTAAACTTGCACTCGATTCCCCACTCCCCTCTGGTCTGGGTAGAGAGAGAGAGAGGTGGGAGGAGTGCGTAAACCTTGGGAATATATCGGCAAGCGTAACTAGAGATGTAATTTTATGGGGAAATATATCGAATGATTAAATGACAGTTTTGTACTATATATATACACACATGTATATATATTTATATATATGTATATACATGTATATATACACACATATATATGTATTTTTACATACACACATATATATCATATATATATATATATATATATATATATATATATATACATATATACATACGTACACCCACATACACATATGTGTGTGTGCGTATATAACTATGAATGTACATCCACACACACACACACACACACACACACACATACACACACATGTATATACATGTATATATACACATATATATATGTATTTATACATACACACATATATATCATATATATATATATATATATATATATATATACATATATACATACGTACACCCACATACACATATGTGTGTGTGCGTATATAACTATGAATGCACATCCACACACACACATCCACACACACACACACACACATACACACACATACAGACACACACACTCACACACTCACACACACAAATATATATATATATTATATATATTATATATATTATATATATTATATATATAAATATGCATATATATAAATGCCTATACATACATATATATGTATGTATATATATATATATATATATATATATATATATACATACATATATATTTACACCCACATACACATATACCGTATGTACATGTATCCACATATGTTTGTTTATATATGTATATTTGTACGAATATGCATAAATACACTTATATACATATACGTGTTTGAGTGTTTATATTTATGTATGTATGTATGTATACACACACACACACACACACACACGTGTGTATATATATATATATATATATATATATATATATATATGCATATATATATATATATATATATATGCATATATATATATATGTGTAATATATATACACATATATGTATATCATACACACACAGTGTGTATATGTATATGCGGATAGATAGATATAAATATATATTCATACATGCATGAACTACATCTAAATAACTGTTTATTTAAAGATCTGAGGAACACAGTATGTGAGATAGCATGCCCTTATGATGGACAAATGTAACATGGAGATAAATATAAAGAAATGTGAATAGGGACAGACAGATAAACATTCAAACAGACATGGATACACGGTCAGGCAGATTTGTTTATAAACTGCTTAGTGAACAGACAGACACGCACAAATGAAGATAGACAGGACTACTGGCGGCTAGATAGTTGGATATATTGAGTAAATAACTATGTACGGGGATAGATATATGAATAAGTAGATAGGTAGACAGATATACACGTAGGTATATAGGCAGGAAGATCAACATATGTGAGGGAATTAGATTGCTAAAAAGGTAGGTAAACAAATAGAGAACACGACAGGTATATTGATTGATAAACAATAACAAAAAAAAACAAAAACAAAAAAACAGAAAGGGAGACGGGCATCTGCATAGTCATTAGACTGCCAGACTGGTTAGATAAACAGATACAGATTCAGAACAACAAACAACTAATAAACAAAGCAAATAAACAAGGATAAGACAGTTAAAAAAGCGAGCAGAAAGAAGGGTGAAATTCGTACGAGAACCAACCGGGAATGAACAATCAATCATAGCGTTGTAGAGTGAGGCACTATGACGAGATGAGGACAGTATGCCACAGTGCCTTCACCGAGGAACACGTCGCTCCCAAACTTCCCGCGTATATCTTTGCTGGTAAAAGGTGAGATAGGGAGAGAGAAAAAAAAGAATACATGAACATTTTGGGTCAATATGTATAACGGGGTAGTGGTTCGCTTTCGAAACAAATTTATATTTTTGTGTAGGAAATTCACTAATCTGAGCGAATCTGTGCAAATGATTCGATGAGTAAGGACGATTCTTTAAATTGTTGTTGGCTCTTGCGGCAACGTTTATTACATGGGGAAAAAATATATTTTGCCGACAGTGTAAAGTATGTTAAAATAACTGACATGTAAAAATTAAACAAGATCATAACAATTAAAGAAAAATGATTATGAACAACTCTACGGAGTATGCGCCACAGTTCAGTTCCCAACGATAATATGAATTGTGTTGCTAATATGCGTAAAAGAAGTTTTTTTTCCTACTTGAATCAGACATTAACTATTTTTTGGTCTGTTTATTTGTCGAGATAAGATTCCATACAAGTATACATGTTATAGTACTTAGCGCCAAGGTTAAAGTTACCGAAAGCGACGTACAGAAATAGAGGGAAATGGATACTGCCATATTACAGAACATAAAACAGTAATAAGAAACACAAGTATATCTGTTCCGGCCTCATATTCACCGCGGAATGACGAAAATATCCTCTGCATGCAGCCAACAGATCACCAATCCCTGCATATAAACGGAGAACTCTTACACTCAACCTCAAGCTTCAGTGTACATTTCAGTGGACTTTCTATGTAGCAGCTGTCTCAAGCCATACTTTGTCCCGATCTTTTGAGAAACTTCAACTTCCTAGTTGACATTAAAAATAGGAGACTCCATGACACTACTTCTAAAAAATCAACTTCTACATGGAAATAGCTTGCAGATCTCCACAATCGATGCCAACAACTCATTTGCATCACTGCTGAAGTCTTTTCCTTCACTTACTCAGCCATACACTGCAACCCTTCCTATAAAGCTTTCCGTTACTCATCACACCGAAACAACTGGTTGACCTAAACATGCTAAGAACTTTAAGATGTTTATAAAGTGATCAAACTGTTTCAGCGTTTAGTAGAAGGCAAGAAGTCCCACATCTTCACCCATCACAAGCCACTCTCTACTATCTTCAACACCAACAGGTCTACCTACACTCCTTGACAACTTTGTCATATTGACTACATATTGCAGTTCACTACAGACATCGAGTACATTAAAGGTCAAGGCAATACTCCAACTGATGCCCTGTCCCGCAATGTCTCTGCTGTTACTTCTGCCCTCACTGATTATGCAGCAATTGCCGCAGACCAAGCCATTGATGCTGAGGTGCAGCATCAATACTGCATTTCAACTGAAGAAAAATGAAGTTCCTGGAACATATGTAAACCTGTATGCTGATGTTTCTACAGACACCATTCGTCCATATCTACCTCAGAAATATCGACTTGCCATCTTCAAGCAACTCCATGACATCTCCCATCCTGGTGTGCGTGAGTCACAGCATTTTCTGACCTAGAGATTCATTTGGACTGGTATCAACAAAGATGTAAGAAACGGGACACGTTCTTGCATTAAGTGTCGAACTTCCAAGGCAACTTGCCATACAATTTCATCTATCCTTCAAACCGGTTAGTTCTAGATTCGACCATGTTCATCTTGTTGGGCCCCTTCCCTATTCCAGTGGCTACAGGTACGTTCTTATATGCGTTGACAGATTTACAAGATGGCTGGAGGCAATACCTCTTGCTGACATTCATGCTAATACTGTAGCACGAGCTGGGTATCAAGATTTGGAGTGCCAAACATATTTAACATCAGACGGGAATTCAGTTTGAGTCACAACTTTGGAGGAAACATGACTTTGCTTGTAATTCGATGTTATCGCACTTCAAGTTACAATCTTCAGGCAATTTCATCGTCAGCTGAAATCATCACTCTTAGCTCATCTCCCCCTTGTGCTTTTAGGTATCAGAAGCTCTATCAAACCAGTCCTTGGCAGAGTTTGTATATGGAACATCAGTCCGGCTACCTGGTGAATTACTCTGCAGTTCCACTAGCTCCATTACCAACCCTACTCAGGATTATGCAGCCAAGCTCAGGGATGTGATGTCCAAGCTTCAACCTGTTCAGCCACAGCCGCCATCATCAAACAAGTCAATTGGGTAACAATCAATGACTGTACCCATGTGTTCGTCTGAGTAGATTTCATCTATTACAGCCGCCATATGAAAGTTCATGTGGAGTTCCTAGGTGCACAAGGAAGACTGTTACCATCAACCGCAATGGGAATTCTGATGCAATCGTCATCGATTGCTTACTTGCAAGGGTGTACCTAACTACCTCCCAAACCATGTCCAGCCTTTGTGTGTTCAACCAAGGAAACCTGTATTGTTCCATCTTCCTCGTCATTACGAGGAAAATATCTGGTTTACTTTTATTTCTTGCAAATACAATAAATACTATTGATATGTTTAACTGACAGATGTTTGTCTATTTATATAGTTATATTGGCAAAAATATTTGTAAGTCCTCAGTCGATTATACATAAGCATTTCAAGAAATTGAATAAATTAGTCCAGTGGTAACGTGTCGATCTCACATCCGAGGGGTCGGCGGTTCCCGTCCCGCCCAGGCGTGAAAGTTGCAATTGTCGCCTGGACGTTACTGCTTTGGCTGGGCACCACGGCGGGTAAGGACTAAACTCAACCGTGTCAGCACCAGCTGACACATGTTAGCGAGTCGGCATTAGTCGACACAGGCCGGGCTCCCCTCATGGGTATAGCCTGGGCGAGGCTCAGCTTCGCACGTCGGACTTATCATTATGAATAAATTAAGACACTTGAACGGGATTAATATTAATCCTTAATCTTATATATTATCCTCTCTGGTCTTGTCTTCCGCTGACGATAAGCCTTAACGGCTAATCACGGCTGTATATGCAGTTTGGCTACTCTGAAATCAGCACGGCCTTAACGGACTAAATGCAGTGGTAGAAATGCTCTTTGATCATAATATCTTTGTTTTTGTTTGCCGGGCAGTTGCTCCCAACTTTTAATAGTACTCCAGAGGCGCTCAATATCTTGGGTGTGCACTTTTTTTTCGTTTGTTCTTGATACAAATTATACGGAGTAATTAAGTTAATTATACCCTAACTGAGAAGATTGTAGCCAATCAACTGATATGCATAGATCGGGGGTCCGGGTGCAATGTGTGTTTTAATATTTTTTGATAGAGTTTTCGCGGATCTGTCTTACTCTAGTAATCAAAAACGTTATTATTATTATTATTATTATTATTATTATTATTATTATCATCATCATCATCATCATCATTATTATTATTATTATTATTATTATTATTATTATTATTATTATTATTATTGTTATTATTATTATTATTATTATTATCATTATTATTATTGTTATTATTATTATTATTATTATTATTATTATTATTATTATTATTATTATTATTATTATTATTAAATATATATATTTTTATTTATTTATTTATTTTTTGTGCCCCGCTCATAATTACCGAAAACCCAAAATCCTGCAAACGCTTTTCGGCCACGATTGAATCTCTTCCCCCTACCAAAGTAACTTCCGTCGTTTCCGAGAAGGCCTCCGAAGTTGTTTCATCACATTACTGCACACTTCACTTACAAAGGACCGCCAGTCCACTACGGTATGTGATCCCATCCCAAATTTTCTTCGGTATATTTTTGCGAATATATAAACATTCACTGGGTGTTATTTTAGATTTCTCAAGCCAACTTTTTTTCATTAATAATACTGTATAATTGTATTTTTTAATGTTCATGTTCTTTGGATTGGTCTAATGTCTATTACATTGAAATCGATATGTTTTTATTGCAACTGCACGCTTTCAAACAATTAGCAGACTTTACTATCTTTAGTAGAACGCCATGGCTATGGAAAAAATATATGGGTGTCTCGTCATGTTTAAAAACGTTGGCTACGGCATCTTCAAATATTATTTCACAACGTGTACACCTCGCCATAGTTTCATTGGTAATGCACGAGGCCCCGCAAGTTTACGTAACAATGACGAGTGTACAAGTGAAATGCATGTATAAATTCAAAGTCTACTGTGGTGTTCTTTTTTTATATTGCTTAACAAACAGATGGCATCAGGAGCGGTTTGTCAATAATGAATTTTTCATTTTATTACATTCATTTAAAATCCCAGCAACAAATATTCCTGTTTATGTTAGTATGGTTATTGGTAAACGCTTTATGACTCTGACGATAATAAACAGTATCGGTGAATCTTTATAAGTGTTATACTATCAACAATATCGGCAGCCCCAAACCCCAACATGGATCACGCACCCATTTTCTAAGCATAAAAGGCAGATATACCCTTCATTATGGGAATACTTGTATTGATGATTAGCCAACAATGAACTTTCATATCTGATGGAGCATTCGTATTATCCATGTTCCCTGTTATGTCTTCACCCACTTTCGAATTGTAGCTATTGGGGTATAGGAGGGATATTGCACATAATGTCCTATATTTATTCGGTGATGACATGAAAACATCAGTTAAAATGTAATACCTAACATTTTACTCAGGTCTAGTCAATAAAAAAATACGATAATTTCCCGTCGCTCAATATCCTGTTCATGTATTATCTTATATTACGCGATTGTAAGACTGCATATATATATATATATATATATATATATATATATATATATGTATATCCATATATAAATATAAATGTGAGAGAGAGAGAGAGAGAGAGAGAGAGAGAGAGAGAGAGAGAGAGAGAGAGAGAGAGAGAGAGAGAGAGAGAGAGAGAGAGAGAGAGAGAGAGATGGAGAGAGAGAGAGGAAGCAAATATACTCGCATTACGGCTGCCAACATTTCGAAATGAACGTGTATAGCGTGCTGCCCGCCTCGAAACAAATATGTGAAGTAAAAAGATTTTTGCAGACATATTGGTTTGCATTGTTCTATCACTTCATATGTTTTACATCCCAACTCCGCCACTACATCGAATTATATATTGTTACTATTATTACTATCGTTATTATCATTTACACTAGTAGACTTGTCATTATTACGTGAATAGGTTTGTAGTCTATATATTTTAATTAATGTGATAATCAACGGACAGGAAGTTAAAAGTTAATCTACTAAATTGAATTCATCCATGCATTATAAAGGCCCTTGTACATGTCAATTTATCTTTCCTTTTATGCTCTTGGTAATTTTCCTCCTCACGTTTTTTTTCTTGTTCTTTTTGTTGTTCTATTGTTGCTGTTACGTTCATTAGCGAAGAGGGAGTTTAAATTTCATTACTTGAACTAAATACACATTAGTTCTTGTCAACTTGGGGGCTAAAAATGGTGTACAACTTTTAGGAAATAACTAATTGTTCCTATTGCTTTGTTCATGTCATATGACATTGTCTATTTTGATAACCATTTGTCCGTATTATAACGAGGGTGATTTCCAGCTAATATGCAATTACCCGGGAGTTTGTTTTTTTACGAGCTGTCGTGGTTGTAGACGAGAAACGGTATAAAAAATCTATTTCAAAATCGGACCAATTAAGTGAACTATCATTGATAACATGATTATTTGTTTATTCATACAGTGTGAATTATTTTCTTGTTGTGAATAGGTGAGAAATCAGAATGGTCTGGTTTTCTACATGGACAATTAGCTCGTGTACCTAAAAGTGGTTTCTGAGCGTAATTATAGTGTTTGTCAGGATATCAAGGGAACGGTATTGATAACACACACACACACACACAGACTTTCTCTCTCTCTTTCACACACACACACACACACACACACACACACACACACATATATTCACAGACACACTCACTCACTTCCACCCCCCCCCCACCCACCCACACACGCACAATCATATACCACTTTTCCTGCACGCACGAATTTCCCCTGTTGCGATATGTATATAACGTTCTAATCATATTCACAGTAACACACACACAGTCCGTACTTTAAAGCACTCAAGCAATGAAAAATACCGTATTTGATGGCATTTATACCTAATGCTAGTCCTCAAGTCCCCTTTGCCCAAATACATTCTTACATGCTAACTCCTTTTCTAATGGAGAGTGACGGAGCGTGGGAATGCGAACGTTAATGACGGTCGAGGAACGGTACAGTGAAGCATTTAAGCCTCTGCTCTGCGAAAATGTATTAATTGAAAGTAAAAGAAAAACTTTGGCGCAAGTAGTGTATTGTGGAGGTGTGTGTGCTGAGTAATTACGGTGTGGTAATGTGGTCATGGGTGAAGTAGAGTTGTGTGGTAGAGTAATGGAGTGAAATAGCGAGGTAAAGTGAAGGTATAGCAGTGTTGGATTCTTTTTTTTTTTTCTTTTGTAAGAGATTGGTAAAGTGATCGAGTGTGGTAGTGCGGTGGAGTGTGGTTAAATGGAGTTCCGTAGAGTGTGGTAGAGTCGACACATCACTCAACCTCTACGAAACCTAAACGATGACGTAATCGTGCGCTGCTCAGGAATCGCAGAAACATGTTCTCCAAACACGACCTTAAATTACATTAGCGAATATGACGCACTCCCGTATTCGGCAATTAATTTAAAAAAAAAAGACATTCATTGTGCATTTATCGTACCTTTCTTTCAAAACCGAGATCAGTTCATACACACACACACACACACATATCTATGATATAGATATGTGTGTGTGTGTATACACATGTATATGTGTATATATATATATTTATATTCATGTCTCTGTTCTATTTTAACCAGTAAAGATCTTATATGAGGCAATTCTCCCATGGCAAATCGAATTACTATGCTTCTATGCCAACACTGGAAAGTGCTCTTAAGATCTTCGAAGTTGCGGGTGCAATTCTGCCTCTGACTTATGAATGAATTAATCAATAATGATAATATGTATATATTATCATTATTATGGGGAGTCCCAGTGAAGAAGAATCCTGATTGATGTTATATAGAAGACAGCATCTTAAATAACAAGATCCAAAGTCTTACTGAAAGTCGCGGAACAATGTAAGTTTGTTACGAGATGCAGTTGCTAGACTATCGGGCGACATGGCAGCCAAGGCGCCACTAACATCGGGCCCGCAGAGCTTGATTGAAATTTATGAATCGCTGTACCATCACGCAAAATTGTCTAACGTAGATAGAAAAAGTAGCAGAAGTTGGGCTAGTAATTATTTTCGCAGGCGACGATTGAATGTATTCTTGATAATGTCATATGAGCACACGATGCAACCACAATCACGTCTCCGGACTGAGGACAGTGTAGCGAGTTAAAACAATCACGCTAAATTTAATCTAAGCCCTATCTATCTAACAAAGAGAGTTTTGAGAAAGAGATAAGATAAAGGAGAAAGAGAAAACAGAAAGGGAAAAAAAGTTACAATGCGGAAAATTAGCAAGATCTGGAGACTTTTATAAATGCATGAAGAGGTAGGAGAAGGTTGAGACAGAGAGAGAAAGAGAGAGAGAGAGAGAGAGAGAGAGAGAGAGAGAGAGAGAGAGAGAGAGAGAGAGAGAGAGAGAGAGAGAGAGAGAGAGAGAGAGAGAGAGAGAGAGAGAGGGAGGGAGGGAGAGAGAGAGAGAGAGTGAGAGAGAGAGAGAGAGAGAGAGAGAGAGAGAGAGAGAGAGAGAGAGAGAGAGAGAGAGAGAGAGAGAGAGAGAGAGAGCGAAAGAGAGAGAGGGGGGGGGGGGAGAAGAGAAGAAATGAAAGATTAAGAACAAAAACAAGAACAAGAAAAACTACATACACGATTACAAGTGTTATACCTCACCAAAATTACGAAGAAAATTACAGGCCACTCCTTTACTTAACAATAAATCAAAAAATAGTTCTTGGATTACGCTACTCGAGTATGCAATGTCGTATAAATGCCAAAAAAAGTATATACCAGACACATAACAAAATGAAATACACTTCATACCTCATCTAGACGCCTATTGCTTCACGATGTATGTACAAATTTCAGTGAGATGGAGATAAACTGCATTTTAGAGTTGCTCGTTTTCATCATGAATTGAACGGAAAAATCTGCCGTTCGTGTGAAAGTGGAGTGAAATATTTCTCCTCGAGTTCATAATGACAATGATACTATGGTATAAATAAGAAGTTGTATTTGATGATGATAATAATGACAATAACAGTAATATAATTCTTTTAATTTTAGTGATCAGATGGATCATGTGGTCAGTCACTTGTTATCATTGAAGAAATATTATATTTGTAAAAAAAAATAATTCCGATGAATGCAGTGGAAACGTTTGATAAGTGACACGAAAGAAGAAGAGGAAGAGGAAGAGAAGAAGAATCCTAAATAATATCAAAGAGAAAATCTATATTTGTTAACATATGTTTGTCTTGGTTTGCTATCACTTCTTCCTTATAATCTGATTCTCTAAAAATCTTTATATTTTCTTATTTATGGACCGTCATCATACAGACATTCCAGTTGGCAGAAACTAAATTCCAGAATGTAATTTAACAGAGAATTACTATCTGATACCACACTTGACTGGGACTTGTCAGTAATGCTTGAGCAAATACTGAAAAAAATAATAACGAGTAATAAGAATGATAATGGTCATAGATATATTCATAATAACGGTGATTATATTGATAATAACGGTAATAATAATGACCATGATAACGATGATAATAATGATAGCGATGATGATAAAGACAACGATGATGGTAAAGACAACGATGATGTTAATGATATCGAGGATAATAATAACAATGATAACGACGATGATAATGCTAACGATGATAAAAATGATGACGATGAAAATAATGATAGCGATGATGATAATGATATCGGCGATTCTACTGGTAATCATGGTATGAATCCAGGTGATATCTGGATTTTTTCATAAGCTGATAATTCCATTGATAATAATAATAATAATAATAATAATAATAATAATAATAATAATAATAAAGAAAAAACTGATAATCATAGTAATTGATTCTAATAAAATAAATAATGATCATAATATAATTAGTATCATCGTTATCGTTATCATTATGATCATTAAAATAATAATAATGATAATAAAAATAATAGTAATGATAATAATGATAGTAATGATAATGATGATAATAAAACAATGTTAACTTAAATAATAGCGTTCATAATAATAATAACTGTGACAATGATAATAACAATAATAATAATATAATGATAATGATAATAATGATATAATGATAATGATAGTAATATAAGGATAATAATTATGATAATAATAATAATAATAGTAATAATAATGATACCAACAACAACAATAATAATTATTATAACAATGATAATGACAATGATAACAACAATGATGATGATGATAATGATGATAATAATGATGATAATAATAATGATAATAATAATAACAATAATAATAATAATAATAATAATAATAATAATAATAATAATAATAATAATAATAATAATAATAATAATAATAATAATAAAATAATGATAATAAAAATAGTAATAATAATAATAATGATAATAATAATAATTATAATAATAATAATGATAATAATAATAACGATAATTATAACAGTAATAACAAAAATCTTAATAATAATGATAATAACAATAATAAATATGGTAATGATAATGATAATATTAATGATAATCATTATAGTGACAATAATAATAATGATGATCGTAATAATAATAATAATAATAATAATAAAAAATTGATAATAATAACAATGTTCATGACAGTAATATGAATATTAATCATACTAATGATAATCTTCGTGATAATGCTGATGGTAATGGTAACAACAATGATAATGATGGTAATAACAATAATAACCATTATTATGATATCACTAATAATAATAATATTAATAACATACATAGCTCTGTGTGTATCAACAATAATAATGATGATAATCACAACAATAATCATTATTATAATATCACTAATGACAATAATAATCATTATTATAATATCACTAATAACAATTATAATAATATCTATAACATACATAGCTCTGTGTGTATGTGTGCCAAGGCATGTCAAGCCCCAACGGGTCAAAAAGGACATTGACGAATAGTCAACGCCCACTAGTCCTGGATGAGCATTTACGACCCACTAAGACATGCCAGTTGATGCAATATTCACAGGGAAGGGGCGTAGGTTATTTAGCTGACGGCGTAACGGTTCAGTACAGTCCCTTTGGCTTTCCTCTAGGGAGCCGCTAGTAGAATAGTCTGAAATGGAGTAGCAGGTCTGAACGCCATCCGTTTCTAGTTTTTTTTTTCCCTTTTAAAATGGATCTTTCTTAAATTTCGCATGCTGTGCATTATATATATATATATATATATATATATATATATATATATATATATATATATATATATATATATATATATATATATGTACATTTTGATGATGATAAAATAATGATAATAATGATGATGAGGATGATAATGATGTGATAATCATGATATTGATGATGATTGCCATCATGATAACAATACTCCTTTTATTCTAATGCTTAGATTAATCATGTAGAAAAGCCACTAATCACTTATAAAATACCTGTGTAAAGTAATATTCTAATAAGTAAACTATTAAAATGTTTGACTACAACTATGTCATCAGTAAGTTAAATTATAAAAATCTAGTTATTCGAAAATCTAGAGAGGATTCAGGTGGAAAATTATTTGAAAATATCTGCAATAGCTAAAGATAAAATGATAAACAGGAAAAGACACTCTCCACGCGAAATCAACGTTATTGTGAACTTACACCAGTTATTTTAATGTTAACGCACTTGGTTCAGTGGAGTGAAAATTAGAATAAGGTTGGAAAACTGTTAGGACAAGAACTGCCCATAGATTTGCCTTCCGATCATCCGAAATAAAAGGCCACTGCTAGACAAGCCAAGAAGCAACTTGATTTTTGAAGTTATTATTTGCCGCTTTATAATAATAATAATTATCATTATTGTTGTTTTGTTTTGTTGTTGTTATTATTATTATTACTATTATTATTATTATTATTATCATTATTATTATTATTATTATTATTATTATTATTATTATTATTATTATTATTATTAATATTCTTCTTCTTCTTCTTCTTCTTCTTATTATTATTATTGTATTTGGAAAATGTGCGCCAAAATCTTTTATGAGTTGTCAGAAATTGTTCGGAGAAATTATATTTCTTATTTTCATGAAAAGACTGAAAATGATCAGCTCAGCGTTATGAAGTGAATGATTTGAACATGAAAGGTGATTATCTTCGCTGAAGTGAGGTCTCGCATTTATTTCAACAAATGGTGATAATAATAACAACAATAACGATGATTATAGTATCAATATTATCCATAATATTGATAATTTGCTTTCAATCTCGAATTCATAGTAACAATACTTACGTGATGTGATAGTGAAAGAAAAGATAAAAAAAAAAAAACAACACTGTTACCTGTTTGCCGTCGTTATTATAAAAAGAAACTTCCCAATTTCCGAAGTAACAGACAGTGAAGAATCGGAAGACAGGAGAGATAGACAGCATTAGGCGTGGCATGGTATTTATAAGTTATAGTTGTCAGTAGTGTCGATTCAAAGACAGACTTAACCTACAAGCTCTTCTTAATGGGTAATGATCACCAGATGAAAAAAATAACTAACAAGAAAGAAGTAACTAAAACCTCGAGGCCACCTCTATATAAACGAAAGAGCGGCACCGAAAGTCCTCAGTCCCAGCTTATATATTACCTGTGACACAAGTACAGTTAATATTAATAATATTAAGATTAAACTTATTTATGAACTACTAATTATATTCTTATTGGATAGGGGTGTTGCATGTTCCATTAACGCGGAGTCTCGTTTCTATGTTTAGAGAAACAGGAAGAAAAATTATGAGAATGCTGGTTCCGATGTTAACCGTTATTAGCGTGGTGCTGTACATCGGCGAAGCACAGACAAACTTTCCATCACGCCATGTCATCGTTTCGAATAGACAGTTCGATCAGCAGAGAGAAATAAACATGGAAAAGCTGTCAGAAAGAGTTGGTGCTGCTATCTCTAAACGCCAAGAGAGATTCGGGAACCAATCGCTCCCTCGCCTTCCTTCGGAGATTCAAGAGGATTCCAGATTGGATGTTGCCTACCTGCTGAGGGATGTTGTGGACACGCACCTCCCAGGCTGCCATAAGGTAGGGTGTTTTTTGGGCACTGAGTGGTCGAAATCTACTGCCATATTTATCTGCTTATTCATATTGTATCTCGTCCCCTTTCCTCGAACTCTCGTTTCTTTCTTTATCATGGCTCTTTCCTGTTTTTCATTCTATTTGCCTGTCCTTCATTCCCTCTCTTTCTCTTTCTTCTTTCTCTCTCTCTCTCTCTCTCTCTCTCTCTCTCTCTCTCTCTCTCTCTCTCTCTCTCTCTCTCTCTCTCTCTCTCTCTCTCTCTCTCTCTCTCTCTGCTACCTATACATATTGATATATAATATATATAATTATCTATCAAATATATATAATATATATTAAATATATAATATATATCAAATATATATATATATATATATATATAATATATATAATATATATTCATATGTACATATATGTATATACATATATACACACACATACGCACATGTATTTATATATATGCACTTATATATGTATATGTATATATATATATATATATATATCATACACATATATATATTATATATGATATATATATTATATGTAATATATATATTATATATGTATTATATATATTATATATATTATTTATGTATTATGTACATTATATTATATATGTATTATATATATTACATAAAGTATGTATATGGTATATTACATATGTATATTATATATATTTACATACATAATATGTATTATATATTACACACGCACAGATATATTATACACACACATATATACATATGCACATATAAACATATGTATATATATATGTGTGTGTAAATATATATACATACATATATATATATATATATATATATATATATATATATATATTTGTACACATTTATAGATGTATATACATATGTATATATATATATATTATATATTATATATATTATATATATTATACATATTATATATATTATACACATACACATCTATATATATATATGTATATGTATAATAATACATTTGTATGTTCTGTATATTAGTGTATAGGTGATCTCATGTTCTGTGCATACTCTAAGAAAGTATGAAATAGATATGGTAATATTTTTTCTTATTGTATAATTTAACTGACAGACGATAAATAAATAAAACAGAGGTGGACATGTACGGAAAACTTCAAGCATAATAAAATAGATAATGCAAATCCACAAATGATAATAATAAAATAACAAACTTCTCCATCATTACAAACGACGGACTCAGGTTGTATTGTACGACCCGGATGACGAAAAATCCGGATCAAGATTCACCGACGTCGCTAAGACCCTTCTGCAGGTGTGGGGAGACGCCCTTGTGCTGTGGGAGGTGGATGCCTTCCTGACGACGCCGCCGCCGTCCTTCTTCACCCTCAGGACCAAACACGTGCGGGCGGACAGGCAATACTGCGTCGCCTTTGTTATCCTGGCGGGTCTCGAGGTGAGGAGCTTCGGTGGCAAGTTGTTTGTTGTGTATATGTACGCGCGCGCGCGCGTGCGTGTGTGTGTGTGAGTGTGCGAGTGTATGTGTGTGAGTGTGTGAGTGTGAGTATGAGTGTGAAAAGGAGAACGGAGGTTGTGGTGAATCACTTTGTATCAAACGCTTCATCAGTGCTACAAAAACGAACATAAAAGATAAAGTAAAAAAGGACGACACGAAAAGAGTGGTTCATAAACAAATCAGAACTATGTAAACGTAGTAACATGCAGCAAAGTGACAGCAAACGAAAACATAATGGAAATACGTAAACCGTGTAATACATGATAAACAACACCCCTGTAATAAAGGAAATGCTTGTTACAGTCACAGGATTACACCTTAAACCTTTCAGTGGCTATATGGTCGTTCAGCTAGGGTTTCATCTTGTGTATGTAAAAGGTTTCAAAATGGTAAGGGACAGTCTGCTATACGTAATAAACAAAATGTTGAAATCATTGTGAGTGAAGGTGTAGTTATCTGTTAGTGCAAAATGGTTTTAGCAGAGGTAGGACATTTCTTACCTTTACCGATGTCCGAGTGATTAGTATTTTTTTTTTTTTTTTTTTTTTTTTTTTACGAATCATTCATGTGAAAAATGTTATCTGGATATTTATTAAACAGATGTATGCTATGTTGGTAATTATAGTGGTTCTATTAATATTTTACTTTCGGGGCGAGAAGCTTAAATAATTCATTGCCAAACAAATTGAATGTAGGTTTTCAGCTGTATATATGTACACATTTATATATATAAATATATATGTATGTGTGTGTGTGTGTGTGTGTGTGTGTGTGTGTGTGTGTGTGTGTGTGTGTGTGTGTGTGTGTGTGTGTGTGTGTGTGTGTGTGTGTGTGTGTACTGTACATATACACATATATGTATATATGTATATAAATGTATGTATATATAGACGCAAGCATATTCAGTATATATATGGATATATGTGTGCATATATATATGTATATATATGCCTGTGTGTTTATGTGTATATGTATGTATGCACACACACACACACACACACATACACACACACACACACACACACACACACACACACACACACACACACACACACACATACATATACAGTATATGTTTTTTATTTCTATATATATACAATTATACATATATATACATAGTATATATATACATATACATATATGCTGTAAATATAACATATATTTACACACACACACACACACACACACACACACACACACACACACACACACACACACACACACACACACACATATACATAGAATATATATACATGAATATAAATACATACATATATATATATATATACGAAAATAATATATTCTTAATAAATCACTGATGCCAATTAGTCATTTTAAATCGCGTAGCATGATTGAACGGTCTTAGGTTCGTTTAGTGGTTTGAATTTATTCTCAGTTGACTATGTGCTGATAATACAATGGTTATAAAAAAACAGTTTTAACCAATTTCTTTTATGTTAAATCTTAGCATTAAAATCATAGGAACATCATAAGAACTTACTCCCTTCCCCTAATTAAATTGTGAACTTTTAAACAGACCACCCATTTATAGATGATTATCTTAATTAACTATATTAATTATAACGCTAAATTTTGCTACGTCGATATGGTTTTAAAATAAAAATACGTAAATAAACATTTCGGTGACGTTTGGCAATTCTACGTGGTCCAGACAACTTTACCATCTTAACCAATGCATCGTTTAAATGTTGAATCATTATCGGTCTCGACATATATACATATACTAAATATATATATGTATGTATGCATATATATGCATATATATACATATATACACAGTGTATGTGTATATATATGTATGTATGTATGTATATGCATGCATGTATGTATATATTTGATTTATTTATATATATGTCTGTATGTATGTATATATGTATATGTATATATATTTATATATTGATATATACGTATGTATGTGTGTATTTATGAAGGAATATACATATAGTTAGATACCCACACATGCGCTCGCTCAGACACGCACACACACACATACACACACACACACACACACACACACACACACACACACACACACACACACACACACACACACACACAAACACACGCTCGCGCGCGCGCGCACATCAATACACAGACACATACGCACACATGCACATATTTATATGTTAATATATTCATATATGCATATATATTTATATGTATGTATATATACATAATATATACATATGCTTATATATATTTACACATATATATACATGTACATACATACATACATGTATATAATATATATAACATATTTATTAATATGTATATATAATTCTATATACATGAGTATATATGTATCTATGTATATGTATATATTTGTATATATATATGTGTATATGCATATATGTAAATGTATATATACATATATATATGTATAAATATTTTTATGTATATATATATATATATATTTATGTATATATATGTATATATATAAGTATATAATTGTATATATATATAAGTATATATATATATGTATATATATGCTTATGTGAATATATGAACATAGATATATAAATATACACATTTGTATATATGAATATGTGTGTACGCAAACACACACACATGTATTTATATACAAACATATGTACTATTCATCATAACGCTAGGGAATTTAACGAGAACAGTACTATAAGCAATGCAAAGTCACCGAGGCCCAACCCATTTCCTGCCAGACAGTCGCAGAGGTGTTTGCAGAAGTACAGCAGACTTCCTGGTTCCTTGGGACAGCCAAATACATCTTGTCGTACACAGCTGAAGTCATCACTAAGGAGACGTTGGCAGCTGATCCAGTTCTAGGTGAGCATTTTTAATTTTCATTATCGTAGAGAGACAGAAAAAAACTATCAAAACAAGGGTACTTTTTGTTGAAACCTGAGGTTAACTGTTTCCTGATGTAGTATATACTGATAAAGGTATTTAATTATTTACCATGGGCCATATACAATGTCTTTGGTATAAATAACCTTAGCATTAGAGCCAAGAAATGGCTAATTACTGTTTAAGTGGATATTTGTTTTTATTGTATTCATCCTTGTCTGTTGCTGTGTGATGATCGCCAATGGCAATTTCCATTATTATTGAAGTTATTGTATGAATCATATATAATAATGACTCTATTTTATTATTTTGCCACTGTCACTAATGAATGCTCACTCGAAAACTGCAATTAACAACTTATCAGCAAGATACAAGTTTATGTTACCCATACCCAGGTGCTAGTGTAACACATGAAAAGCTTCTTAGTCGCTTGCTGGTGTACCCATAGCAAAAAAACATAGTTCTAACTCCGATTAGCAGCGGTCACTCTCAGCCAAGGCCACGAGGGGTACGAGCGGCCAACAAAGCAAGATCTTTAAGGGAAGGGTGGAGCCCCTACTGCAGGCGCGCAACAGACATTTGTTGTGATGATGATAATGATAGTGACAAGAATAATCATATGTAATGATAGTTATATATATTTATATATATGTGAATATCAATATACATATATGGATATGAATATGATATATACATATACATATACATATAGACAGTATATATGTATATGTGCGTATGTATACTTATCTATCTATATATGTGTGTGTGTGTGCTTGTGTGTGTGTATGCATGTGTGTATATGTATATATGTATATATATATACTATGTATATATGTATATATTCGTTATATATATACTGTGTATACACACACACATATATATTGTATATATATATATATATATACATATATATACATACACATATGGGTGCGTGCATTCATGTATGTGTATGTATGTGGGTGTGCGTGCATGCGTGCGCGTGTGTGTGTGTGTGTTGTGTGTGTGTGTGTGTGTGCGTGTGTTTGTGTGTGTGTGTGTGTATGTATACATATATATGTATACCCACTTATTTATATATGTATATATCTCTCTATTTCTGAACACATACCCCCCCCCCCCCCCCCCACCTACCCAGGAGCCAGCTACGACTTCGTGGTGGCGACCCGCATCCCCCTCGAAGCCAGCGGGCTCCCTCCCCCCGAGTCCTTGGGAGAAGACGCCCCCGGCCTCTTCGCCCTCCTCCAGAACTGCCCCTACTGCGACGCCGGGAACCCTCGGGTGAATCTTGTGGATAAGTGGAGTCCTACCGAGGGCTTCCTGAGGGGACGCGAGCTCTATCCCGATCTGTTTCGGGTGAGTTTTAGTTGGGGTTGTGGGAAGTTGTGGTTGAATGTGTGTGTGTAAGAGAGAGAGAGAGAGAGAGAGAGAGAGAGAGAGAGAGAGAGAGAGAGAGAGAGAGAGAGAGAGAGAGAGAAGGGGGGAGGGAGAGGGAAGGGGAGAGAGAGAGAGAAGGAGAGAGAGAGAGAAGGGGAGAGAGAGAGAGAAGGGGAGATAGAGAGAGAAGGGGGGGGGAGAGAGAGAGAGAGAGAGAGGGGGAGAGAGAGAGAGAGAAGGGAGAGAGAGAGAGAAGAGGAGAGAGAGAGAGAAGGGGAGAGAGAGAGAGAAGGGGGAGAGAGAGAGAAAAGTGGGGAGAGAGAGAGAAAAGGGGGGAGAGAGAGAGAAAAGGGGAGAGAGAGAGAGAAAAGTGGGGAGAGAGAGAGAAGGGGGAGAGAGAGAGAAGGGGGGAGAGAGAGAGAAGGGGGGAGAGAGAAAGGGGAAAGAGAGAGAGAAGGGGGGAGAGAGCGAGAAGGAGAGAGAGAGAGAGAAGGGGAGAGAAAGAGAGAAGGAAAGAGAGAGAGAGAGAAAAGGGGAGAGAGAGAGAGAAGGGGAGAGAGAAAGAGAAGGAGTGAGAGAGAGAGAAGGGGAGAGAGAGAGAGAAGGGGAGAGAGAGAGAGAGAGAGAGAGAGAAGGGGAGAGAGAGAGAGAGAGAGAAGGGGAGAGAGAGAGAGAAGGGGAGAGAGAGAGAGAAGGGGGGAGAGAGAAAGAGAGAGAGAGAAAGAGAGAGAGAGAGAGAGAGAGAGAGAGAGAGAGAGAGAGAGAAGGGGAGAGTGAGAGAGAGAGTGAAGGAAAGAGAGAGAGAGAAAGAGAAGAGACTATCAAACATTTGTGCATCAAACTCTCGATAAAAAAAGAAAAAAAAAAAAAAAAAAAAAAAAACGCAAATATTGAAAACAACATCTGCTCCACATCTTGTTGTTGTTGTTGCTGTTGTTGTTATTGGTAAGACTATTGGTTATTAATGCTCTTGTTTTGGTATTTGATATATAGGGAATGTAGTTGTTGATGTTGTTGTGGTCGTTATTGCAACTATTGGTTTAGATGTAAATGCTGATTTCTTTGTATATCATATTTACTTCCCATTGCTGCAACTACTATAATATTGAAGATAATATTTTTTGCTATTAGCTTTATTGTTATTGTTTCAATCATTATTAGTAGCAGTATCATCGTAACCTTCATCTTCGTTAGAAACATAATCAGATTTAATTTGCATAATGTCATTGATTTTATCTCATATCTTGTAAGTTTTACTATGTTTTATTATCGTCATAATCATCATTTTTTTATTGATTAATGTGAATATGGTGGTGGTGAGGAAGATGATTATGATAACAATTTTGGCGAATTTCTCTATTATTGTTACTATTGTTATCATTATCATCACTTTTTTTTACATTTTTATTATTGCTAATAAATAATGATTACCGTCATTATCAACTAAATTTCTTATATAATCGCTATTGTCATTACAACTATTACCATCATCATTGTCATCGTAAATAAACATTATCAACACTATTCATGTAATATTATAGTATTACTAGTCTTTCCATAATAATCACCTCAACACCTGGCTATCGTGGATCGTAGAAACCCATTAATGGCCACATGGATGGTAAAAAAAGTAGGGTTGTTTTTTTTAGTGAAGGTGAACTGCCTTTCCAGTGCATATCATCTTGTACTTGTAAGAAATAATAGATAAATGAATGATAACTGAAGATTAACTCTTTGTTGTAGGTGTTGTTGTAAAAGATGTAGTAAATATCGTTACAAACATGTATACAAAATATAGTATTAAATATTATCCAAATCTAAAATTATATTATATTTCAGTAAACAGATATGCATAATATGTAAATAGTGATTTCATTTGTTGCAGTGACTTCTTGTTTAGTTTCTCATGTTCTGCTGTTGCTGCTAGACTTATTTGTAATCAATAACTCAATGTGACAAATAAACCAATCAAAACGATAATTGAATGGTTCTCATCCGTGAGCCAAACTTCGCTCACGGTGAACCTTAAACAAATAGTTATAAATAAATAAATAATATTCATAATATCTAAAAATCAAAAGACCAAAAAAAAAAAAAAAAAAAAAAAAAAAAAAAATGTATATTATTTTTTTTCTTCTTCTTCCCTCCAAAAGGACTTCAACGGACACAAATTCCGTGCTGTAACTTTAGTCTACGAACCATTTAGCTGCTACGAGAAAACTGACGACGTAATTATCCCAGCGGACAATTGCGTCGACAATAACATGTTAAGGGAAATCGCTATTAACCTAAACTTCACCTACGTCTTCGTGGAACCAAGTGACGGCCAGTGGGGACATCGCTTGGATAATGGGAGCTATACAGGTAGGATAGAAAAGGACGTTGCTTTGTGGTGGGCTTGAGTGGGATTCAAAGTATGGCGGAAGTTTGTATGTGTGTGTTAGGACTTAATATTACTGTGCGTCACTTCTGTTAATGTGTGTGTGTGTGTGTGTGTGTGTGTGTGTGTGTGTGTGTGTGTGTGTGTGTGTGTGTGTGTGTGTGTGTGTGTGTGTGCACATTCACACACAACTCAACTCTTAATGGGTAATTTCTGTAAATGTTCCTATATAGGGAGAGATAAGTAAACCCCTTCAACAAAGAAAATTTGGTCTCTGTGTGAACACCGATAAGCCAGAATATTAAACAAAACTTAAACACAATTTTATACTAAAATCTAAGACTAAGGGAAAACAGAACTGTATCAAGGACCGAAATTCATCCCTCTAACGACGTGCCTCTTACCCCTGAAGAGAAATCAACGGTAAATTACAAAATGAAACTTTTTATTTTCACTCTCTCCAATACTGAGTAGTACATGTCAGATTTCAACTGCTGTTTTGCTTATCCATTATCCATAAAAGATAGGTACAAATATATATATCCACCTTCTTTTTAAAAGTGACGCCAGCATGTCACGTGTTTCTTAGATTTTGTACACTTAAGGACGTGAAAAAAAACAAACACTAACGACTATCCTGCAAGATTTAAGAAACCTTACACTGGCGACTATCCTGCAGGAGATAAGAAATAATGCACAAACGACAATCCTGCAGGATTTTAGAGACCTTGCACAAACGACTATCCTGCAGGATTTATGAGACCTTGCACAAACGACTATCCTGCAGGATTTTAGAGACCTTGCACAAACGACTATCCTGCAGGATTTTAGAGACCTTGCACAAACGACAATCCTGCAGGATTTAAGAAACCTTACGCTGACGACTGTAATGCAGGAGATTAGAAACAATGCAATAACTTCCTGCATGAGTCAAGAAACATTACACTGACGATGATCCTGTAAGAGTTAAAAGACCATAAACTTGCTTCCTGCAGGAGTGATCGGGGCGGTGGAGAGAAGGGAAGCCGATTTCTCCCTCAACATCGCCATCACTCAGGACAGAGAAGAGAAGGTGGATTGTACCATCGGCTACCACGTGGAACCGATCACCTTTGCGACTTCGAAACCTCGGCCGTTAAACCAAGCGCTGGCTCTCATTAGGCCGTTCGCTCCCAATGTGTGTTTCGTGTTCGTTTTCCATGTTTGTGGCTTCTGTTGGTGTCTTTGTGTCTTCTGTTTGTTTGGTTGGTTGGTGTTTGTGTTATTTTGGGTGATTGTGTGTCTGTTTCTTTCTTTCTGTCTGTCTATCGCTCTCTCTCTCTCTCTCTCTCTCTCTCTCTCTCTCTCTCTCTCTCTCTCTCTCTCTCGTCAGTTATATCTGTTTTTCTCTTTGTTTCTGTCAATTTCCCTGAATCTCTCTCTCTCTCCCTCTCTCTCTCTCTCTCTCTCTCTCTTTCTTTCTTTCTTTCTCTCTCTCTGTCTCTCTGCCACTCTTACTCGCACACCAGCTCTAAATAAACCACAAAAACATTTACCTAAACATCTATGCCTCCACACAAAAAAAAAGACCCCTTCATCTGCCAAATAACCAAATAAATACAAACAAATAATTCAAGACAAAGACAAAGAAAGCGACAAACATCTCAAACAGAACTTTAATCTTCCCTTCTCAGATGTGGGCAGCCTTCAGCATTACTCTGGTGGTGACTGGCCCTTTGTATTTCCTGGTCTGTAAGTTCACCGTCGCCCCCTTCGAGAAAGTCACTCCTCCGACCTTAGTGAAGTCGTACTTGATCGTCTTCGCGGCTTGCTTCAAGTGAGGGGATGTGACGGTGTGGTCTTCTGGTTGTTATTGTCTGTTTTGAATACGTGGTGATTGTTATTTCTTGTACTGTGGTGAAAGAGATGAGTTTAAGGCTGTTATAAGTGATTGTGAGTGTGATAGGAATGCTTTTTGTTTTCTGATTCATTCATCTATTTGTCTGAATTTTTAATTAATTATTATGTTTGTTTATTTATCTACTTTATTTATCCATTTATTGATTAATTCATCTATTTCTCGATTTATTAATCAATTTGTCTGTGTATCTACCTATTTATCCATTTCATATTTATCCATTTCTCTATTTGATAATCATTTTGTTTGTTGATCAATCTCCATATTTATCTATCCATTTATCCACCTATCCAAGCATCTTATCCAGAGCTCGAGAACTCACTTCCCTTCCTCTTCTCTCCCCCCCCTCCCCTCCCTCTATTCACAGCCAAGGCGTAAAGTGGCTGCCAGTGTTCTCAAACCGTGTCTTCGGAATAACGTACGTCATAACAATGTTCGTGACGGTCACTGTGTACGTTGCTATGTTGACGGCAACGCTCACACTCCCTACACTCTCTCCGACACTTAACACTTTAGAGGAGCTTGTGAGATCCGATTCCTCGTGGGGTATACAGGTGAGTTTTTGTTTTTGTTTTTTGTTTCGTATTCTTTGTATTTGTTTGGGTGGTTGTTTACTTATTTGTATGTTTAGTTGTGTGTTTAACTATTTGTTTGTTTTTTATTGATGTACTTTGTTTTTTTATGTTTTAAAAAGGTTTGATTGTATTTCCATCCTGAGATATTGTCTAATATTGTAATGGTACTGAGGTGATTGTATATTGTTTATAAATAAGAAATATAAAAATAATAAAGTGGATGAATTAGATATG
>NC_061840.1:2965420-2970420 GCF_019202785.1 Penaeus chinensis
GTCAGATAGATATCTAGATTGCTAGATGGATAGGCAGATAATTAGATAGATATGTAGTGATAAAAAAAAGCGAAACAAGAAAATATTTGGGTATATCTACAAAACGAAGAAAACTGGAGCAAGATCTTATGTAAATCTTTAGTTACCCTTAAACAGTTTTCGTTTTCTTTTAAAGCCATAATGACTCAGAAAATTTTATGATTTAACATAAACTTCAAATATTTTAGCATTTATTTCAAAGCAATGAATATAATTCATTATACTGGGCTGCCTGCATGCAGACCTAAGGAACACAGGAACAAAGAAATACACAACCAAACCGCACACACACACACACACACATGTGCATGTGTATCTGTGCGTGTGCGTATCTGTCTCTGTGTGTTCCTGTGTTACATTAACGCAGAAAGAAAATTAAAACACAACAGAAAGGAAATCAAAACACAACACTCCCCTTACAGAAAGGAAAGTAAAACACAACATTGATATATCTACCGCTACAGAAAAGGACGTGGATCAGCGACCATACACTGTGTATATATACGTGTGAAGAAATACAAATCCAGTTCCAAAATACTCGTGCAGTTCACTTGTTCCCTGTCTTAAGCCGGATCGTAGGCCAGCTCCAGCTATTTTGACGCGGAGCTAAGCCAGTTCGAACAGGCCGAAAGCTCCGTCTGTGGAGTTATCACACGAGTAAGACCAATGGAGAGATTTACTACTGACTAAACCTCTTGTTTTTTTTTTTTTTCTCAGACTTCGTTTTGCACCAAAAGGAGTATAATTTGTTTATACATGGCGGTCGAATAAAGTTAACGATGCGCGCGCCCGCACACACACACACACACACACACACACACACACACACACACACACACACACACACGCACAAACACACAGATATATATACATACACACACACACACACACACACACACACACACACACACACACACACACACACACACACACACACACACACACAGGTATATATACATACACACACACACACGTATATATACATATACACACACACACACACACACACGTATATATACATATACATACACACACACACACACACACACACACACACACACACACACACACACACTCACACACACATTATATATATATATATATATATATATATATATATATATATATATATATATATTTATATAACTAGTTACATATGTAAAATTAAGAATTAAGTATTGATGAGATAATTAGTTTCATCGGAATAATTCATCAGTAAAATAACCACCGTCGCTCAAACACACACGTGCGCACATAAACACTCTCAAACATATAATTGAATAGATAGATAACTGTGTATATATACATATATATACATACATATATACACATACATACATAGATATATACACACATATATACATATATATATATATGTATGTATGTATGTATATATGCATGTATGTATATATAGACACATACACAGACACACACGCACGCACGCACGCACGCACACACACACACACACACACACACGTAACGAGCGCTGTTCCCAACGAAAGCAGGTCAAGTAATGACATTATCCTGGAAATGAGTTTAACAAGCAGCGGGAAATGATCGCCTGAGGGGAATATAAATTAATTTAACGTAAACTATTTCCGGGATATGATCCTGATTGCCGTAAATTCCCGGACGATAATCTGGTCACGTGTGCAACTTGCAACTTGCATCTCAAGAACCCAAATTAAGGAAATTCTGCACCGAGCTGTATCGTCTCTATATTATATATCCAGCTGTAATATATCTGGTCTTAATGTTCGTATGATAGCGTTGGGTCCTAATGTATTCTAATGACTTTCGCTAATAGATCGAAAGTTTCCTTGTTGCACCGTGTTGCTCCTGATTCCAGGCTGCAACATTTTCTCGGGCAAATTCTCCGGCAGAAAATGATCTGCAAGAAGTTCCTTTTGTCGATCAGTTGCAGAGGTTGAAAGGACAGTGTCGTGTCAGTCCTTAATTCTTTTTATGTGATTATTTATGCGTTAATGTTAGACTTGCTTAATTAAATATTGTCGTCAGGAAAGAAAAGAAAAGGAAAACCAAGAAAAAAAAAAGGGAGAAATATCATGGAAACTAGCAAATCTTTTCTCAGTATTTTTTTATTTATCCAATCGTTCATTCTTTTGTAGTTCCCGGCAAAAAAAAAAAAAAAAAAAAAAAATGACTTTAGCATCATAGAAAACGGACGTAAGTGCAGACAATTTCCTCTCCATAGATAGAAAATGATACATCACATATCTTATTTCGAGACAAGGAAACAAATTTGTACGTCATCATCACCTGCTGGTAACATCATTCACGCAGTAACAAAATCCCAGGAGGGAGTCTCGCATCAAGGAGGAACAGTTATCAGTACTTTTTGATGGAAAGGTTTTGTTCTTCATCTTGCCTGAACACATTTCCCATTTTCTTTTTGTTTTGGAGGATTGATCAGGGGATGACTCCGCTATTTAAAAAAAAAAAGTCAAAAGAAATTCACTTTTTTAATAAATTAGCATACACAATATCTGAATCTTATTTGATGAGCCATTGATGATTATGAGGAAAGTCTCACTAGCAGCCATATCAAATTATATTTTATGCCATATAAAGTTATATTTTATGACATTTTTATATTCATGATCACTCCCCCCACCCCCATGAAAAAGGCTAAAGTAAGTACTATCGGAAGACTGATTTGGGAAATTCTTTTAATCTTAATCATTTTTCATTTCTTTTCTGATTCTTATTTTCGGTATATGTTTTTTTTTATTACCTCTTTGAAACACCAGGGCCTCATGGATGTATTTTGCAAATATATACTTTTATTAGATCGTTACGTCACATTATTAGCTTCGATGTATTTTTTTTTCTTTTTTTTTTTGTGAGGCAGAAAGGGCATGGAAAATTTAGGAGAAAGAATTGAGAAAATGATCAGACAAACAGACCGACAAAGACATAGACAAATACACAGCTAGTCAGATAGATAAATAGACAGATAGACTGACACACAGATAGACAAGAAAACATTTACTCGGATAGGCAGATAAATTGAAAGATGGACAAGTACATGGAAACCAGTCACTCCTAATTAGACAGACAAACAGGCAGAGGGTTAGGGAAAGAACGAGAGAGACCAAATAAGCGAATAATAAAAATAATAACAATAATAATAATAATAATAATAATGATAATAATGATAATAATAATAATGATAATGATAATAATAAAATAGATCAAGGGAATCCAACTTCACAACTGCCAATCACATTCAATTAAAAAAAACACTGAGAAAATTTTACTACCCAATAAAAAAAATGAAAAAATCATGCACCTTTATTATCTTTGTCTTTCTGTTTATCTATCTTTTAGACGGAAAGGAAAGTATATACATTAAAATATTGTGTGTATATATAAGTATCCTGTGTTTACTGCATTTACAAAAAGAAATGAGAGAGAGAGAGAGAGAGAGAGAGTGAGAGAGAGAGAGAGAGAGAGAGAGAGAGAGAGAGAGAGAGAGAGAGAGAGAGAGAGAGAGAGAGAGAGAGAGAGTTCTCTTCTTAAGACAGATTACGTCTGAATCTACCACTGGCTTATTTAACTTCAGTACTATCCTATGCTCAAAATATCGCATAACATTGCATGTGAATCTTATCAGCAATCACATCAGTGGATACTTTAGGATTAATGATCAATGATATATATACATACATACATACATACATACATACATACATATACATACATATATACACATACACACACACACACATCTCTCTCTCTCTCTCTCTCTCTCTCTCTCTCTCTCTCTCTCTCTCTATATATATATATATATATATATATATATGCACACACACACACAAACACACACACATATATATCATCAGCCTGAATCAATACATTGCAGGATGTAGGCCTCTCCCAGTCTTTTCAAACTTTGTCTTGCGTTTTTTTGTTTCCAGTCTTGACCGACAAGTTTCGTTATTTCGTCACGCCCTCTTGTTATTGGTCTGGCCCTTAGTTTCCTCTTCACTAGATGTGTTTATCTGTGCGAGTTGCCTAGATATATATACTTGTCCACTTCCTCTAGCGCTTTGCCATGTATATGTAACTGTTCTGATTAAACTCTACTGTTAAACATGTTCGTAGTCTTTTTCTTGTTCATCCTAAGTCCGACTTTCAGACTTTCTCTATTTAGATCATTTATTAGTTGCTACATTTCATTTGTCCCCTCTCATTCCTAGTGCCTATTCCGTGATTCCCCACTACCTATTTTGGCATTAAAATCTTCATAAAAGCTCTCTATATCTTCATCACTGTGACTGCAAGTTGGAGCATAGACTTGAACAATCTTTAAGTTGTACCTGTTGTTAGTTTTATTGTTACTGAAGCCACTCTCTCGGTTATACTATAAAATTCCAGGATATTCTTTTCTGAACGTTTTTGAGTTAATAAAACTACCTCTAATTCCTGCTTGCTACCCTGGGGTTTACCTCTCCAATAGAGCACGTGTCCATCATTTAGTATCTTCTGTTCTTCGCCTAGTCTTCTAACTTCACTACAACATCCCACTTCATGAAAGATAATTCCTCAAGTAATGCTAGTAAATCGGATTCAGTTCTCATTGTCCTTATATTACATGTGCAAAGGTTCATCAGGTCTCTTGGGGTCTCACATCTACCTTCAACAATAACCAAGCAAGCTAAGACCCCTTTCATTTACCTGCACTAAGGCCACTCTCTCTCGTTGACCTCTGGCGACAGCGGTGCTCCCAACCTCTCTGGTGGCAAGCAGTGCTCAAGAAACTTGCGGTGGCCTTACGTTGACATATGTATATGTGTGTGTGTGTGTGTGTGTGTGTGTGTGTGTGTGTGTGCATACATACATATATATACTAATATATATATATATATATATATATATATATATATATATATATATGTGTGTGTAATTATAAAGAAAGCAGTCTTTGTGTTAGTTCG
>NC_061840.1:2972920-2977920 GCF_019202785.1 Penaeus chinensis
AAATAGTCAGTGAAATCAGAACTCATGGAGGAAAACGAAGTAAAATCGAGACAAAGGAAACTTAGACCTCATAATTGCCAGGGAAAACTGAGGGAATAAAGGGCATGAAAGTAGAATCTCTAAAGAAAAAGGGAAAATCTTCAGGAAAAGACTACCTAATAGGATATGATGTATCTGACTCCCTATCACAATGCTAATTTGTTCTATATCACATTATATACTGTATGAGGTCTTGTTCTCTATTTGCGTAGGATTCACGCTGAGCAAATTGCAAATAAAACAACGAAAGGAAGAACAAGAAAACACTCGAATATTCCGAAGACTTTCTCGAAGTAATACGTTATATATTCATGTTTTCTTGTTGTTTTTTTATTTGTCATTTTATCTATAACCTACGTGTATATGTATAAGGCCAGAGCGATATATAAAATGAAAATGATAAGTCAGGTAGGCAGGAAGGTGATTAGGCGAAGTAGGTCAATAGGAAAATTGAAAAATAAATCTGCAGACAAAAGGAAAACTGCAAGTTAGAAATATTGCCAGACAAAATGTAAATAAGAACAATTTCTATATATGTCCGTCTCCTACGCGCATCTGTTTAATTTTAGTCATTCAGTCTAAATATCTTTATTTATAAATGAAAACCTCCCAGGTGCCTGTTTGGTTGACATTGTGCAGAATATATCAAGCTACACCAAAAAAGGACATTCAGACACACACACACACACACACACACACACACACACACACACACACACACACACACAGCCGAAAACCATACAGAAATTATTATTTTTCTTCACCATTAATTTAAATTTCAGTCAATCAATCAGTTCTATGGAAGCCTTCCTGGAGAGGACTGACACCGCTTATAGACCAGTCAGTGTCCCAGAAAAAAAAAATCATGTGTACAGGAAATACAGGGTTTCTATTAATGGCAACTATAAAGAGGACGATTTGAATGGACAAAGCAGCCTTTTCGTAACCATTTGTTAATGACTCCCACCAAATAGTTGCTCACGTGTGGCTCTTCATGGAAATGCGTGTTCTATTTCTAACCATTTTTTAGTGGCTGCCATCGATCGATAAACGGTTCCTCTGGGGGAAGAAGAAGAAGAAGAAGAGAGAGAGAGAGAGAGAGAGAGAGAGAGAGAGAGAGAGAGAGAGAGAGAGAGAGAGAGAGAGAGAGAGAGAGAGAAGAGACAGTAGAGAGGGAGAAAGAGAGAGAGAGAGAGAGAGAGAGAGAGAGAGAGAGAGAGAGAGAGAGAGAGAGAGAGAGAGAGAGAGAGAAGAGAGAGAGAGAGAGAGAGAGAGAGAGAGAGAGAGAGAGAGAGAGAGAGAGAGAGAGAGAGGAGACAGTAGAGAGGGAAAAAGACAAAGAGAGAGAGAGAGTCAGAGGAAGCAAGGCAAAGACGGAGACAGAGACAGACACACACGCTCCATAGAGAAGAACGGCGAATTGATACGTATACAGCACGACGTCTGAGAGAGAAAGCTTGTTCAGTCAGAGTGGACGCGTCAAAGGAAACTGCGGATCAACGGACGCCGAGGGAGAGAGAGAGTGTAAAAGGCAAAACGAGGTGAAGGAAAATGGAAGAGGATTGAGACTGAGAGGTATTATAAAAGGAAACAACGATTGGATACAGATTCCAGAGGCGATAAACTTGATATATTGTTCACACGGCGATAACAGAGATTTTGAAGGGCAGAGTTGGATCGATTTTGTTATAATTGTTGTCGTGTATTTGTTGTTGATAGTACAAGCTGTGGTTTGACTGTCAATAGTATATATGTATATTCTTCTTTGTGGATATATTCATTAAAAGAGAAGAAAACACAGTATAGGAAAACACAGGTTAAATTTCTTCTCCGTGTATCTATATTAATGTGTTTATGTCTAGTTTATTATCAATGTCTCCACACAGTATATATCTAAATTTATTTCTAAAATTGAACATTCGTTTGTATGTATTACCTTTCTGTCTGGTGTATACTTTATGCATATATATTTTTAATTGTTTGAAGTTGTGGAACTGTTTATCTATTATTTTTCCATTATATTTTTCATCCTATTCTTAGTTCACATGTTTCGTTCCTAGAAAGCACATTAATAAAGGAACGCTAAGAAAGCGTGGTAGATGGAGAACAGCTTTGACCTCATAACTGGCTGGGAAACTTGGGGAATCAAAAGTCATGAATTCAGGATTTCCAAAAGAGGAAGAGGCGTTTGAGGATGAGTTACGAGGATGACAGAGAGGGAATAATTGTCAGGTGGAGGAACATAGAGAGAGAGAGAGAGAGAGAGAGAGAGAGAGAAAGAGAGAGAGAGAGAGAGAGAGAGAGAGAGAGAGAGAGAGAGAGAGAGAGAGAGAGAGAGAGAGAGAGAGAGAGAAGGATTTTAGAGAGAAAAAATACATATAAAGGGATTTTATCTTTTTTACTCAAAACTTTGCAAAGTATGTCTAATGTTGGATCTTTATACAAATATGGGGCGTCATTTCAACTTATTCTTGGCATAAGTCAAGGTCGTCTCTTAAATAGAGCAAGAACACGATACATAACACTATCTCACTCTCAAATTAACGGATATTAACAATATTATAAATGACTACTAAATCACTGCAACCACAGAAGGCGATAGTCTTTGCAAGTTTTTATTTCATTTTATTAGTTTTTACTTTGGCAAAGTTCAGTTAAATTAATTTTCTCTTAAAGATGATCGTTTAAGCTAACAACAATTGGCAAGATCACTGAGGTCTATTTCTGTTGGCAGCTCTGAATAATGATTCTCATTCGTGTTCATTACAGAATGCAGCGTTCATATTTGTCGTTCAAGAACTGCAAATATTAGGCTTAGTTGTAATTATACCCGCGGATTGTACCAATATTTATTCGCCATAAGGTTAAGGTGTAATGGGCCGCTTCATTATTAAGAGAATGCGACGATTTGCACTGGTTAGTTCCGTGTTGCGTAGTTATTTCAACATAAAAATAATATACGAACAAATAGAAACGCAGAGCTCGAATAAAGGCGGGGAATCGAACAGGTAGTGGGAAATACAGAAGACGAGGAAGAGTGAATCGAACAGGTAGTGGGGGAGATGGAATGTGAACAAGGCAGAGAATAGAACAGGTAGTGGAAGAGATGGAATATGAAGTTGGTGGAGAATAAAACACGTAGTTAGGAGGATGGAATGTGAGGAAGAAAGAGAATAGAACAGGTAATGGGTGAGAGGAAGCATGAACACCCCAGAGAATAGAACAGGTTGTGGAAGAAAAGGAATACGAGGAAAGGAGGGAAGAGAACAATTAGTAGATAAAATATGAGGAGCGCAGAGAACAGAACAGGTAATGGGAGAGATGGAATGTGAAAAAGGTAGAGAATAGAACAGGTGGTGGGAGAAATGAAACACGGAGGACCAATAGAACATAAGATGGTGGTAGAAATAAAGAATGTAAAGGACAGGGAAGAGAACAGGTGGTGGGAAAGCATGAACAGGTAGTGGGGAAGATTCCTAGTGGACAAGCAGTGTGGAAAATTCATGTTGAATCATATTTGAAATAAAAACGTCAGGAAAGAAATAGGAAGAAAGAGCATAAATATTATGATTACTATGCCTTGTATCATACGGTGATAACTATGAAGATTGAGGAAGAAACATGAAAGTAGGGGGTCGGAAGTGAAAATAGAGAATAGACAGGAGAAAATGAAAAGGAGGAAAATGAATAAGGGTTTGGTGGATTGAGAAGTGAAGAATTAAAGGAACAGGAAAGAGAAAGATCAGGGGTGGAAAGCAATAACAGGTTTTGTGAGGAGATTCTTAATTGATGTTGGCAATTCATGTGATACTTATAATAATACGCAAAAGTACAAGTATGAATGAATAAGCTTATCTTCTGTCCTATCCGTGTATATGAGTTGAAATGAAGCATGAAGTAGGCGACAGGATAAAGAATATAAGACAAAAGAAAGAGGAAATAGGATGTAATAAGTTAGAGGCATTGTTAAGTGTCATTAGACTGTGAGGTGGAGTGTGTAACTGCGTCTATCTTAAGAGATCTATTTGATGTTGCTCATGCTATATCTAGTGAATCTCAGTTGTATGTGTATAACTTATTTACGTTAAACGAATAACACAAAACAAATAACTGAACAAGTACTGGATATATCATTACACGGGTTGTAATCGGTTATCTATGAATATCGTGCCAAGTTCAGTGTCTCGTTAATGTGTAATAACTGTATTTAGTTAAACAACAACAAATAAGAAATATCGGAATATATTAGCTGATCGATTATTGCTGACAGCCTCTGACTAATAATTCAGTTTCTATCAACTAGTGCATTATATGTTCATATTTAATATCGGCATCAATTACACACACATATTGCTCTGGTATGTATTCGCTATGTTAAGAATTACAATATATCGTTAAAATACAAATGGCCGAAAACAATTTATACTCGTGAATTCTGAGTGACTGTTTTTTTTTTTTTTTTTTTTTTTTTTTTTGTGAAAAGTTATGTAAGAAAATAAAATACGTTAAGGAGAGAGCGGAAGCAAAATGCGTAGTTGGTGAAATGTGAAGGTAAAAAAAAAAAAAAAAAAAAAAATATATATATATATACATATAGTGAATTATGTACAGTTCGAATGCATATGGTGAGTTACTTGCAAATTGTAAATAAGTTATACTGGAGACGGATATATATTCAGAGAGAGAGAGAGAGAGTGAGGGAGAGAGAGAACTATAAATATATATATATATATATATATATATATATATATATATATATATAGAGAGAGAGAGAGAGAGAGAGAGAGAGAGAGAGAGAGTGAGAAAGAGAGAATGAAATGGAGAGAATGAACGAGGAAGATCAATAGAGCGATAAGGAATGGGAAAAAGAAGAAGGTAAAAGGCAGAAGAGGCACAATAGAGAAAAAAGAAAATGATGAAGAAAAAAAGGGAAAAAAGAGAGAGACTCGAGACTGTGAAAA
>NC_061840.1:2982920-2987920 GCF_019202785.1 Penaeus chinensis
GTTTAGAGTTTGAATTACCATGCGCAGGGCAATTTCTTGCTCTCGGACGGTGTAATAAACATGAAAATGGGTTTCTTGTGCAATTTCGATCATACCTGCCACACGTGATTCCGTGGGCTTCTGGTAATTGTTGTAAACTCTTAAGAAGTCATATGCACTTCCTCTTCCAGTGAACGAGACAGAAGGGGATAAAGTAAAGGTTGAGACGTGGGGAAAAAGAGTTTGTGTCTACTTTCCATGTTCCACTCCTTGGATAGCTTGAGTTTATTATAAACATGTTCACGTTTCTTCGTGAGCAGGTATCCATTGAACATATGGGACCATTGGCCTGCTCTCTCTCAAGTAAAAGTTATAGGATGAGGTATTCTTATTTGTCCTTAGTGATGATATAGCAATGTATTAACATTATTACTCTCTTTTTTCAATATAACTACCTCCCATGCTCTCATGCAAACGGGATTGCTTCCTAAAGATAAATAGATTAATGAAATCCTGAATTCTTCTACAATGTCAAATTTTCGCCTTATCTTTATCACAGCAACGCCATGAAGGTTATTTGTAGCAATTACTTCCCAACATAAATGTAATACAAAGTGTGAAGAAACAGCATCAAGTTTGTAGCCGATGATCTGGGGGGCGGAGGATAATTGTACATTAAAGGCATCATGACAAAGAGGAAAAAAATGAAATAGAAGAGGATAGAGGTCAAAAGGCAGATTACAAAGAGAAAAGGAAGGAGAAAGAAAGAGGAAGCAGGTATTTAAAACTGCAACAAATAAACATCCGATCTTTGAAATGGGGATTCTTATTTTGGTGTGTGACATCGGCCTAATTATCATATGCAGAATCACATTCCAGGATGTTAACGCCAGGTATTACAGCATCACTGATCGTACCAAACGGTTTGGTATCATCCATGCAGATACACAAAAGTATTCACAACACAACTAGAATAATTAATCAAATACAGCATCTATATGCATATCTATTATTTTTCAAATTGCAAACAAGTTATACTGGAGACACACACACACACACACATATTTATATCCGAGAGAGAGTGAGAGGGAGAGTGAAATATGTACATATATGTATAAATACATATACATATACAGTATATCTACAGAGAGTGGGAGAGAAAGAGAGAAAGTGAGAATGAGAGGGGGTGAGAGTTAGAGAGAATGAATGAGAGAGACAAATAGAGCAATATGGAATGGGAAGAAGAGATACAAAGCAGAGGAGGCACAAGGTCAGATGCAGACAGAAAATAGTGAGAACGCGAAGAGAGACTCGACTGTGAGAACGACAGCCACCTGATGTATGTCCAAAGTGTTGTTTGCGAGAGAAAGCTTGTTAAGTCAGAATGGGTGACTTAAGGGAAACTGAGAGTTAACTGGTGCTTGGGGAGAAAAAGAGCAGAAGGCAGAGTGGCGAAATAAATAGAAGAGGAGAGAGATATAAAAAGGAACAATGAGCAAAAATGAAAATGGTTATAAAATCGATTATCATTAGGCTTTCAGAGGATAGAGAAATTCTATAAAGCGAGTGGAAATTAACGGCCACTTTCTTCTCGGTTATTATTTTATCAAATATTATTTTCTACCATTTCGTGTGTTCCGTTTATTATTGTAGCATTTAGGCCAATTAACTTGTCTGTTCTCAGAAACTTTATTTACGAACACAAGCAATTTATAAATCATATTTTTTGTTGACGAAGCATGTCTTCATTTTTTGTTAAGACAGTATTTTCATTTCTCATAGTCCTATTTGTATAAAAGTGTGTACAAGTGTTTGTGTTGTTGCAAGCTGTTCCGTGAAAGAGGAATGCAAGGATAAGGAAAAGATATCGAGACGGGAATGAGTTGGCTGTCATAATTACTTGGGAAACTTAGGGAGTGAAGGCAATACATTCTAGATTTGGAATGGAGGAAGGGGCCCTGGGATAGGACTCGAGACAAGGATGAAAGAAGGGAAGTTAAAGAAACAAGAAAGAAAGAAAGAAAAAAAAAAGGACGTGGGGGGTAGGGGCAAGATAAATTGCGACAAGTATGAAAGAAGGGAAGTTAAAGAAACAAGAAAGAAAGAAAGAAAGAAAGAAATGGCGTGGGAGTAGGGGGAAGATAATTTGTTAAGGGTTAAAGGTAAATTCTTAATAACAGGGTCCTGTCTTAGAAGGTAGCTGTAGAAGAGATTGGAAAGGACCCCCCCAAAATAAGGGGTTATGAGGCCTCAGGGGACATGAATGCCCCAGCTTCTACAACCTTCCGAAAGCCGCCAAATATGAACACAACTCTTCAAAGGAATACGATACTTCATACAGACTGAAGGAAATCAATACGGGTAAAAGTGTGTGATATTTAAAGCACAATTTAGACATGTTTAATAAATATCCGTATTAGCGTATGTCTGTATGTCAGTGAATGTCTGCAGATCAGAAAATATGTTTGGTAAAAACACCAGTGACTTTTACATTGGTTGAGTTAATTGATGTTGGTGTTTTAAAAAGGAGTGTTTAGGCTGACATCAGTTGGCAGCTTAAT
Organism: Penaeus chinensis; assembly: GCF_019202785.1. Lineage (NCBI taxonomy): Eukaryota > Metazoa > Arthropoda > Malacostraca > Decapoda > Penaeidae > Penaeus > Penaeus chinensis. The sequence continues at coordinate 2,985,461 of NC_061840.1, forward strand.
TAAAGTCCATCCCTGTTGGCATCTGTGAATAATTATTCATATTGGTGTTTAGTTTCGAATTCAGTGTTCATATTTGTCGTTGAAGAAAGTCAAATATTAGGGTTTAGTTCCAATTATAGCCACGGATTGTACTAATATTTATTCGCCCTATTTTTAAAGGGTTAGGTATAATATAGCACTTAGCAAATATATGAATAAAAGAGAAGATGAAACGCAAGAAAGTCGAACAGGTAGTGGGAAATATAGAATCAAAGAAAGGATGAAATAAGTAGTGGGAAATATGGAATATACGAAAGAGATATAAACATGTACTAATAATACTCACGAAAAAGACCTATTTAAACAGGTTTTGGGAGAAAATGCATTAGTGACACAATGGACAGAAGAAAGAAACCCACAACAAAAAGAAGCATCAGACACGAAATGGGAGAGAGAGATAACTGCAACGAATCAATGATGCACACTTTGAAAGAGAAAATTCTGTTTCGATACTTGCGTATAATGAAGCATATCCCTACATGTCAGACGCAAGCTATTGCAACATCACTTGATTGCAGAATACACAGTACTCAATGGCAGGTAGGTAATACTATCATTAATTGCTTTTTAAAATGTATTTTGCTATATAAATTATATTTTTTTCCCCTTAAATATCAAATAATAGATACTGGTCGATTACCACAAATTCACGCATGCTCACTGAAGCCCGATATTTATATATCTATAATCATCATTAATCATTATAACTACTATCAGTATTATTATCATTATCATCATAAATGCTTATGTTGATAGACAATAACCGGGAATGTCATTAAAAACTGATCAATTCTACCGACCGCTTTGGGATGTTCATATTAATATTAAACAATAACATCCACTGTTCATATCATATTGAACAGTATTACATTCAGATTGTTCAAGAATTCATCCGCTGTTAAATTACGGTTGAGTATAATTGAAATATAGCGATTTCTACTTCCTGAGTTTCTTCTAACTATTACCGGGGAGATAGGTAAAGGAGAAAATGCTAAAACAGGAAAAAAGTAAACAATCAGGCCTGGGAAAAGGCCGTAGTTGGTCTGGAAATATAAAAAGCTTTTGAAATTTATGGAAATGACTTATTGGTTGGTCAAATAAAAATGCTGAGAGTTAGTTGCTAGGTTGCAGACTGTTGCGGATTCATTCATTAATAATTTTATAGAGAGAGAGATAGAAATAGGGATATAAATGGATAGATGGATAGATAGACATAGATCTATAAGCAGATAGATATATTGATAGAAAGACAAATAGATAGATTGGTACAGAGAGAGAGATGAAATAGAGAATGAAAAAAAGTAAAATAAAATTAAGGGACACTGAAGATAAAGAGCAGAAGAGAAATAGACAGAGAGCGAGAAGGAAAAAGATTGCCAAAACAGAGCAAGAATCGCAATGAATCGATTGTCGATGAAAACAATGAATGAATTTGATACCCATTAAGGCAGAGTTTTAATCAGCATGCACAGGGCAATTTCTTTCTCTCGGATGGTGTAATAAACATGAGAATGGTTTTCAAGTGCAATTTCGATCAAACCGGTCATACGAGATTCCATAGGCTTCTGGTAATAGGTGTAAACTCTGGCGTCATATTCGCTTCCTCTTCCAGTGGGCGAGGCAGAGGGAGATAAAGAGATCGCTGAGATGTGGAAGGGGTTTGTCTACTTCAATACTTTCAACTCCTTGGGTAGTTTGAGCGTATCATAGACATTTTCACAGGTGGCTTTGTGAGCCGGTATTCTTTAGTGAGGATGTAGTAATGAGGTAACATCATTACTTAACTTCTTTTATCGATATAAGTACCTTCCAAGTTCTCAAGCAGAGGACAATGCTTCCTAATAACAAAGAAATAAAAGGATGCTAAATCCTTCGGTAATATCAAATTTTCAGCTTATCCCTATGACAACAATGATTATTACTTGTGGCAGTAATTTCACAACATATTTGTCCTTTTGAAAATGAACAAGTAGCTACTAAGCGAAACATTATCTATTACTTTATCCGAAGGAAAGCTGTTTATTTGTTTCTTTGTTATTCCTAAATTGTTCGGTTTAACATTTGAAAGTTAGGATATAATGTTCTGGGATATTTGATGCAGCTGCCATCTTCCAATTACTTTTCCAAAGAAGACTAAAATACTATCTGTATTTTCTGTAAGCAATGGATGAGGAGAATTATTATCAAGGATATGAACATCGAAATGACATTGCTCTTGGTTGCCTTAGTAACATCACCCAATGCAGACATGATGCTCCCTGCCTCATCTTTCAAAGGTCCTCTGTCTCCGACCAATACATGTTCATCCTGTGCATTGAAACATGACACATCCTTTGATCCGAATAAAAGAAAATATATGAATATCTAGTCTGTTTGTTTTAAGATAATGCAATACAATAGTGATGTGCTAGCTAGTCGCGC
>NC_061840.1:2997920-3007920 GCF_019202785.1 Penaeus chinensis
GTGTCATGATAAAAATGTATTTTTTCGTTATATTTATAACTGATTTCTTATAATTTCCATTCAAAGACGAAAACGGAAGTTGCTTATTCACGAGGAGCTGCCTTCGATGCAGCCGAGACCCAATCACAATCATGACCGGAAAATACAGCGTAGCACAACGTGATATTAATTCGGAATATTATGATATTTCTAATAGAATTCCCAAAGTTCATGTCCGGTCACTGAAACCCTTAATCTATTGGAAATGTTTAAGCTGACAGCAGTCGGCAATATCAGTGAGCTTCATCGATTCCCGCTGACAGCTCTGAATGACTGTTTACATAAATTGTATAATTCACTGTTCATATTTAACATTCATAGAATTCAAGTATTTGACTTAGATCCAAATATAAAGTAGTTATCCATTTTATTGTATAATAAGTAACGGAATGTAAGAGTTAATAACCGTACATGCATTATATATTTCTACTGATGAAGATACCAGGAACTGAGATGGAACAGGTGAAAGGTGAATGCCCAAACAGGTAGTGGGGAAGAAGCGTTGTTGTTGGTGGGCGTAGAGGCGGAGGAAAGAGAAGTTAGTGTGCTTGTGGGCGGCGATAGGTAGTATTTCAAGACTGGGTGAAATTTATGGAGATTTATTAGGAGAGAGAGAAAGAGAGAGAGGGATGGGGTGAGGATGGAGGAAGTTGAGAGAGAAAGAAAGATTGGGACAGAGAGAAATATTGATAAATAAATAGACAAATAGATAGATAGATATATAGTCACAAAAGTAGACATATAGAAAAAAAAAGAGAGCGACAAAGATAGAAAGAAAGACTTAAGAAAAGATTTAAGACAGCGGGAACATCAAATTGATCTAAAACTTGAGAATTGTTTGAGAAAGAGAGAGCTTGTTAAGTCACAGGGGTCGACTCAGGGGAAAGGGGCGACTAACGCAGGGAGAGAGAGGAAGATGGTGTGAGGGAATTACATCATGACATTTTGATGAAAATTTAATCGATGAGCGTGAAGTAAAACGAATGGGAATACAGGAAGGAGAGAATGGATAGACTGGAGATTGGAAAGACAGGGAAATAGACATAGGCCTGCAGACATTGCAAGGGCAAGAATTTTGAAAGGACGAAACTATTATAACTGTTGGCACGTTTTGCTGATCAGTGTGAGTAATTTGTGCCCGGCTATCTGAATGTATATCTGTATTTTTTTTTTTTTTTGCAAAAGAACAAAACAGAAACGAGAAAAAATATATGCTCTTCTTCACATGTGACATTTTTTTTCAAAATTTCACTTGATAAGAATCATTCAACCTTTTACTCTGTTTAGTTTCGTTGGGCCAAAATCGATTATACTTTTATTTTTTTTTTATTTCTTAGTTTAAAGCCCAGTATTTACATAAGTGAATTCGTTCTTTTTTCCCGTAGTGCACATACATATTTACGTAATCGAACAAAAGGACTATATATTTTCACGTCCCTTTTCTTGAAGTTACTGAAAGATTAAATTCTGAGAGAAAGAGAGAAAAGAAAAAAAAAAAAAAATCAAAACAGGAGAAGCAGTGAAAATGTGAAAAAAATAAAGACAAAAAGGTTGAAACAAAAGAAATGGCACAACAAACAAACAAACAAACAAAAAAACAAGAAACGAAATAAAATATATATCAGCCAGAAAATGAAATAAAAGAAGGACGAGAGGATGAATGGAAATTAAAAACAGAAAGAAAAGAAATGAAATGGAATGAAAAATGAAATATGTAAATAAATAGAACAACATAAAAAATCCTCGAAAAAAAAAAGTTGGAAGAGCCAACCACAGAATAAAAAAAAAAAAAAAAATGAAAGGACAAATCGAAATGGAAAAATCAAGACCTAGAAAGGGAAGACGAATGAGAGAAAAAAAGAAGAATGAAACACGAAAAAGAGTTAATTGGAGAATGGAAGACGCAAGGGAAATTAAACTAAAAGAAAAGAAAAAATATATCTACGTTTTACTAGAGGAAACGGGAGTAGGAAATTGAAGGTGATATGATCAATAATCATACAATTAGCGATGACAGATTGAATAAAAAAAAAAAAAAAGATAAAAAGAAAAATAAAGAAAATTATATGATTTTATTTATACAAGTATTACCATAAGCACTTTAAAGTGTATGAATATATTTATTTACACACACACATATAGACACACATAAATACACGTATATACAGAGAGAGAGGAAGCGAGAAAGATAGAGGTAGAAAAGTAATGAGAGAGAAGCAACGTCTTCATGTAAATCCTAAACTGAAATTACATGATACATATCAGTGGCGGCTCACTAATAAGAACGGCTGAGCTGCAGTCCCCGCGGTAGCTCACTGATAGATGAAAGACTGCATCAAACCCACACTAAAATAATACGCAACCAGTAAATTCATATTCATAATAAAAAAAAAGCCTTTATATATTTGTTCATTATATTTATAACTGATTTATAATGTCCACTAAAACGAGACCAATATCCCGTGAATTGCAACGTAGCACACTGTAATATCAGTCTGGAAGAGTATGATCTTTCTAATGGAATTCCCAAAGTTCTCGCTCGGTTACTGAAGCCCTTAAATTACTGGAAGTGTTTAAGGTCACAGCAGTCGGCAGTATCAATGAGCTCCATCGATTCCCGCTGACAGCTATAAATAATTGTTCATATCCATTGTATAATTCACTGTTCATATTCAACCTTCATGGAATCCAAATAATTGACTTAGATCCAATTATAACCCCAGATATAACGTCTGAGGGTGTGCAGTGTGTTTGTTTTTACAAGAGCGGTGAAATTTATGGAGATGAAATATGATTCGGCTAAATGTTAGTGATGCATTAAAGTAAATATTCTAAAGGAGAGAGATAGAGATAGAGATAGAGATGGATGGATGGATGGATGGATGGATGGATGGATGGATGGATGGATGGATGGATGGATGGATGGATGGGTGGGTGGGTGGGTGGATGGATAGATGGATAGATGGATAGATGGATAGGTAGTTAGATAGTTAGATAGATAGTTAGATAGTTAGATAGTTAGATAGATAGATAGATAGATAGTGAGAGTGAGTGAACAGTAAACAGTGACCGGTGCGAGAGAGAGATCTGTCCATGAGGGTTCCCCTAAGTTCACGCCTCTTCATTGAAGCCCATATTTTATTCAAAACGTTCAAGCTGGCAGCAGTAGGCGCTGACGCTAAGATCCATTTAGTACTATTGACAGATCTTCATAAATATTCATATACATTATATACCATTTGTTTGACTCAACATTAATTAACAAAATCGCTTATTAAGTCCAAAATCAGTTGAACAAGCTCTTTGTGCAAATATTTATCCAATCTAACGTCTAGATAAAGATCGGCTGGGATATATCAGTTCATACTTGCATATTCCGATGTATTTATATATACATTTTTAATGGCAGTTTGCGAGGAAAACAGGGACAGGTTTAGAGATAAGAAGACTAAGAGGCTTGTGAGTGTGGAGGCAAAATAATTGTGACCATTATCATTCTCATTATTGTTCTCATTATCATTTTTATCATTAGTGTTACTATTGTTATTATTATTATTATTATTGTTATTGTTATTGTTATTATTATTATTATTATTACTACTATTATTATCATCATCATCATCATCATCATCATCATCATCATCATCATCATCATCATCATCATCATCATCATCATCATCATCATCATCATTATTATTATCATTATTATTATTATTATTATTATTGTTATTATTATTATTATTATTATTATTATTGTTATTATTATTATTATTATTATCATCATTCTCCCCCTCCTCCCCTCATCATCATCATCAATATCATCATCATCATTGTTTTTTCGTACTATTATTATTATTATTATTATTACAATCATCCTCACCATTATCTTATACATTTTTGTACATACATTTTTACTGTTTGTGCACCAGAATCAAATATACTACATTTTAGGGTTTAATTAAATAAGAAATTAGATATTTTTTTTCTTTCAGGGTCTGCCATTTCTTAAAGAAAGAAAGAACAAAAGAAAGAAATAAGAAGAGATAGAAGAAAAAATCCCTCTACATGCTACAGGTTAAAATTCGGTTGTAAATATTCCCTAGGATGATTTGGCAACAGTCCTTTTTATTATAAATGAAGCCGCTGTGGCCGAGTGGTTAGTACACCGGACCCAAATGCTGTCATGACAATCTGTGTTCGAGGGTTTGAGTCACCGGCTGGGCAGGGAACCCAGGATTGCCTACAGACATGGTATACACAACTCAGTGGAATGTCCCATATCGGCCCCAAGCCCGGATGAATGGGGAGGGTTGGCGGCAGGAAGAGCATCCGGCTGTTAAAATAAGACAACCAACTCTGTAGAAATAAGCTGTGACGACTTCTGAAGGGAGAAGCCGAAGAAAAGAAAGAAAAAAAAACTATTTATCGTGAATATGTACTTTTCAGAGAATTTTAGAATCTAATTAATAGGGAAATACAAGAAATGGGAAAGGTTTAGGGGATGAATTCAAATGGTTAATGTGTATGTTTATGTGCGCGCGCGCGCGTGCGTGTGCGTGCGTGTGTGTGTGTGTGTGTGTGTGTGTGTGTGTGTGTGTGTGTGTGTGTGTGTGTGTGTGTGTGTGTGTGTGTGTGTGTATTATTAGTTCGATGTAACAAAATATAATACATTTTTTTTTTTGTATTAACAAAGTTGTTATTTTATACAATAAGGGAGATAGATCTTTTTTTTTTCAAGAGACGGAAAGGCAGAGGTAGTGAGAAAGAGAGGTAACAAAGCCTTCCTGTAACTAAACTGAAACTACATGATGCATATCAAGCAAGAGCTGCCAAGCTGCAGTCTCCGCAGACACTCACTTGATAGGTGACGGACTCCACCAAACCCACGCTAAGATAATAAGTAACCAATATATGTCATAATAAATCATTATATTTATTTATAACTGATTTCTTATCATTTCCATTAATACGAGTGAAATAAGAAGTTGTACGATAATTTAGTATTCATTCACGTGGAGCTGTATTCGATGCAGTCCTGATACAGTCACAATCAGTCCCACATCCCGTGAATTACAACGCAGCACAACGTGATATCAGTCTGGAAGATTATGATCTTTCTAATAGAATTCTCAAAGTTCACACCCGGTCACTGGAGCCCTTAATTTATTGGAAATGTTTAAGCTGACGGCAGTCGGCTATATTAGTGAGCTCCATCGATTCCCGCTCAGTGAATTGTAGAATTCACTGAGCATATTTAACCTTCATGGAATTCAAATATTTGATTTAGATCCAATCGAAAAGTAGTTATCCACTTTATTGTATAATAACCAATGGAAGATGAGAGTTTATACCCGTACCTGCATTCTATATTGCCTTAGATGCAGATACCAAGAACTGAGATGGAACAGGTGAAAGGTGAAGGTCCAAACGGGTAGTGGGGAAGAAACGTTATTGGTAGGCGTGAAAGGAAAGGGAAGTTAGTGTGTTTGTGGGCGGCAATAGGTAGTATTTTCAAGACTGGTGGACTTTATGGAAATTAATTATTAGGAGCGAAAAAGGGAGAGGGGAAGGGAGAAAGAAAGAAAAAAGGAAGAGAGGGAGAGAGAGAGAGAGAGAGAGAGAGAGAGAGAGAGAGAGAGAGAGAGAGAGAGAGAGAGAGAGAGAGAGAGAGAGAGAGAGAGAGACAGACAGAGAGATATATAAATAGATAAACAGTAAAACAGATATATAGACAGATATTTAGATATATAGATATATAGAGAGAGGAAGAGAAGAGGCTCAAGACAGCGTGATTATCAAATTTATCTATAACTTGAGAATTGTGAGAGAGAGAGAGAGAGAGCATAATAAGGCACAAAGATCGAGTTAGAGGGAAGTGACGACTAACTGACACAGTGAGCGTGATGTAAAAGGAATTAGGATACAAAAAGGAGAGAATGATTAAAGGGAACACAGATAGAATAGAGATTGGAAAGGCAGGAAAGCAGATGTAGGCCTGCAGACATTGTAATGACAGGGACTCTGGAGGGTCGAGTTTGATTGATTCTGTTATAACTGTTGGCACGTTTTTGCTGATGAGTGCGAGGAATTTGCACCCGGCTATCTGGCTGTCTAATTTCTCTTTTGTCTTATATGTAACAAAAAAAAAAAAAAAAAAAAAAAAAAAAAAAAAAAAAAAAAAATATTTACTTTGTTTGAGAGAAATGTGAAAAGTAAAAAAAAAAAAAAAGGAAACAAAAGAAATGAAGGATGAAAAAAAAGAAAAAAAAAAGAAAAAAAGAAAATACTAGAAACGAAAAAAGAAATGATGACATCTAAAAAATAACGAAAAGTAATAAAAATAATAAAAAAACTAAAGGAAAAGAAAAAGAAGAAATGAAACAAGAACAAAATAAGTATCAGCTGGAGAATTAAACAAAATGAGAGGAAATATGGAAATGAAAATAGAAAGAAAAAAAAAAATGGATTGATAAATGAAATCTAAAGAATGGAACAAACAGAAAAAAAGAATAAACGAATCTTCAAAAATAAAAAGATTAAAAAGGTTAAAATGGCTACTTGGAGAAAGAATAAACATAAAGATAAAAGGACGAATCGAAATGAAAAATAGAAACCTCGAAGGGGAAGACGAAAGAGAGAGAGAGAAAAAAAAAAAACACGAAAAATAAGAGTTAATTCAAGGACGTACGGAAAATAAAAATAAAAGGAAAGAATAAATATATTTACATTTAGGTTTCGCTTTAGGAAACAGGAGTAGGTAGTTGAAGGTGGTGAATTAATAAATATCATGCAAATAACAATGACAGATCAATAGATAAAGAAAACAAATTGAGAAAGGTAATAAGTTAATACAAGTAGTACCATAAACACTTTTATTTGTGTATATATATATATATATATATATATATATACATATATATACATATATTTATAATCACTAGTAAAGAAGATATTTTGTTTAGCTTTTTCTCGTTTCCTTCTTTTCATATTTTGTTTAAATAAAAAGAGAATACAAATATACATTCAGAAGTCGGGCACAAATTCCTCGCACTCATCAGCAAAAACGTGCCAACAGTTATAACAGAATCAATCAAACTCCGTTACAATGTCAGCAGGCCTATGTCTATTTTCCTGCCTTTCCAATATCTATTTTCTCTGTGTTCCATTTTATCATTCTCTCCTTCTTGAATCCTAATTATTTTTACATCACGCTCATCGATTACATTTTCTATAGAATTTCATGATGGAATTCCTTCCCGTTTTGCCTTTATTTTCCTCTCTCTCTCCCTTCTGTGTTAGTTAGTCGTCACTTTCATCTGACTCGATCTCTGTGACTGAACAAGCTCTCTCTCTCGAACAATTCTCAAGTCATAGATCAGTTCGATGAAGTTCACTTTTTTTTTTTTTCTCTCTCTCTCTTCTCCTCCTCTCTCTGTCTGTTTCTTTTTTTTCTCTCTCTCTTCCTTTCTCTTTTTCTCGATGTATATCTATCTACCTTTATATCTATCTACCTTTATATCTATCTGTCTATGTATCTATTTCTCTCTCTGTCCCACTCTCTTTCTTTCTTTCTCTCTCTCCCCCTTTGCCTCCCTCCTCTCTCTCTCTCTCTCTTCCTTCTCCCTCCCTCTCTCCCCTTTCTTCTTTTCTCTCTATATGTTTCTCCTTCTATATATATACATATATATTTACCCATTTCTCCCTTCCTCCCTTCCCTCCATCCCTCCCCCCCCCCCCCTCTCTCTTTCTTTCCTAATAATTAATCTCTATGAATTTCACCAATCTTGAAATACTACCTATCACCGCCCACACGCACTAACTCCTCCTTCCTCCACCTCCACGCCCACCACCGATAAAGCTTCTTCCCCACTACCTGTTCGGACATTCACCTTCACTTGTCCCATCTCAGTTCTTGGCATTTGCATTATAGGAAATAAATAATGCAGGTACAAGTAAAAATTCTGCTGTTCCATTAGTTATTATGCAGTAAAGTGGATAACTATTTTTTATTGGAAGTCAAATATTTGAATTCCATGAACGTTAAATATGCTCAGTGAATTCTACAGTTCACTGAGCGGGAATCGATAGAGCTTACTAATATAGCCGACTGCTGTCAGCTTCAACATTTCCAATAAATTAAGGGTTTCAGTGATCGGGTGTGAACTTTGGGAGTTCTATTAGAAAAAGCATAATCTTCCAGACTGATATCACGTTGTGCTACGATGTAATTCACGAGATATGGGACGGATTGTGACTGGGCAACATCGAATGCAGAATAAATCCTAAAGTGCACAGTAACTTCCACTATTTTTTGTTTTAGTGGAAATGATAAGAAGTCAGTTATAAAGATAATGAAAAATATACATAAAGACTTTTTTATCATCACGCATTTATTGGTTGCTTATTACTTCAGTGTGGGTTTGATAGAGTCCTTCAGTTATAAGTGTCAGCAGGACAGTAGCTCAGCAGCTCTTGTGAGTGAACCGCCGCTGCTTGATATGCATCATGTAATTTCAGTTTAGGAGTTTATGAAGGCGTTGGTACTTCTCTCTCTCACTCCCTCTTTTTTCTGTATCTAAAAGAGATTATGAGAAGTTATGTGTCACCCTTTTTGTATAAAGTAACGACTTAGTTAAAAAAAAAAAAAAACTATTTTATTCTATTTGGTTACGTAGACCTGGTATAACACACACACACACACGCACACGCACACACGCACACACACACACACACGCACACGCACACACACACACACACACACACACACACACACACACCCACACACACACACACACACGCACACGCACGCACACGCACACACACGCACACGCACACACATGCACACAGTAATTCATTTAAATTATTTCACTAAATACCCTTTCCTATTTTTTTGTAATTCCATATGAATTAGGTTTTACTTTCGTATGAAGAGCACATTTTATGATAAATAGTACTTGTGCCAAATTATCATAGGGAATATTTACAACAGAGATTTACCTTAAAGCATGTTTTCTTTTTCCTCTTCTTTCTTTCTTACAAAGTAAAGCACTTTTATTTTTTTTACATTGCGTGTCAATGGTAGGATTAGAATTCTAACATATATATAACAAATATGTGTATATATAAATATATATATGAATTTATATATATATATATATATATATATATATATATATATATATATATATACGTATGTATGTATGTGTGTGTGTATATGTATATATATATATGCGTATATGTATATATATATATGTATGTATATATATACACATACATATGTATGTATATATGTATATTTATGCATATATATGTATATATACATATATATTCTATAATATTTATTATCTATAAAAAAAATCTTACATAATTATTTTTCTCAATTTTATTTATTGATCTATCATTATTAATTATATGAAATCTATTAATTTATCTTTTTCAGTTCCTACTCCTCTGTCGAAACCTAAATATACATGTATTTTATTTCTTTCCTTTTACTTTCCTTTTCCTTACGACTTCCATTCTCCAATTAACTTTTTCATGTTTCATTCTTTTTTTTTCTCTCTCTCTTTCGTCTTTCCCTTTCAGTTCTTTTCTTTTTCTTTTCAAATCGTCCTTTCATCTTTCAAATTTTTAAATTCTACGGGTGGTTCCTCTTTTTTTTTTTTCTTTTTTTTGAAGATTTCTTTGTTGATTTTTTTCAGTTTTTTTTTATTCCCTTTCATTCCTTTTTCTTTCTATTTTTCATTTATATTCGTCCTATGATACTGGTTTGTATTATGTTCTGTAGCTGTTTTTTTCTTTCTTTCTTTTTTATTTTTGTTTTTTTCTTTCACAATTTCATCTTTCATAAACTCCTAGAAACAATGAAGTGAACATTAGACAGTTGCACATACAAGTCCTACGTATATAAGAAAAAGAGCGTCTCTCTCTTCTGAGCTTTAAACTAAGAAATACAAAAATA
>NC_061840.1:3022920-3025420 GCF_019202785.1 Penaeus chinensis
CTTCAATTCCCTCAACAATAGTGGTAGCCGATCGTCCTGTCGCAAGGAATGGACGTTCCAAGCCTCCACCCTGACAGTCCACCTGAGGTCTAACCTCGGGCAGTAACTCCGGTTGGACGCCACCTCTGCCACCCCTACTGACGCCACCCCATATAGAAAGGGTTGGCTGGCTGCAGGTCCCATAGTCCACTTGCGGGGTTCCCGGGGCTTTGCCCAACAAGCCTCACGCCAGGTTGGCGGCTGCCGGGATCACAGATAGGGCGACGGGTAACCCCCGCTCCCTACCCGAATCCCAGTGGTCGCCAACCCCGAGGGACCCACAGCCCGCCTTACTTGCTGGGTAGGAGGGGCATTAGCCCTCCCCCCAGCACCAACAACTCTATGATTTGTTGCCGGTTTGGTTATCTTGGGGAGGTGGACTGGCAAGGCCTGCCTCCCCACAGCCCACGGGGGTAGGAGTTAGTACGAGGCCAGGGCGTATATATATATATATATATATATATATATATATATATATATATATATATATAATGTATACACACACACACACACACACACACACACACACATGCATATGTGAGTGTGGAGGGGGGGGGGGGGTTGAGACAAACATAGAGAGACAGAGAGAGACAGAGAGACACAGAGAGACAGATAGACAGAGCGAGACAGATAGACAGAGCGAGACAGATAGACAGAGATGCAGAGAGACATAGGGAGAGAGACAGAGAGACAGAGAAAGACTGAGAGACAGAGAAAGACTGAGAGACAGAGACAGACACAGACAGACAGAGAAATGGAAATAGAGAGCTACAGACATACAAAGTACTTTTCATACACTAAGTGAATGACGAAGTAAAAAAGAAAGCTTTACAAAACGAGTGAAGGATGAGTGGGATTGCTGTGATGTACTCGACCTGCCTTAAAGGTGAATTCCTCTCAGTATAATGCTGTACATAAATCATCATTCTCTTATGGTCGGGACGGAGGAAAATATCACAAAGAGTTGCCAACGGCGGTAATATCCATTATAACTGGGGATCTTTGTTATTGTCTGTCTCTTCCCTTCCCGGGTCTCCTTGCGGAAAGGGTGTCTTTTCCTTTGTCTCTCTTCTCCTCTCTCTGTCTCTGTTTGTCTGTCTGTCTCTGTCTCTGTCTGTCTCCGTCTGTCACAGTATCTATCGGTTTCAGTATCTAACTGTTTCTGTCTCAGTCTCTGTAGATGTCTGTCTGTCTCTGTTTCTCTTTGTCTCTGTCTGTCTCAGTCACTGTCTCTCTCTGTCTCAGTCTCTTTCTGCCTCTGTCACAGTCACTGTCTCTGTCAGTCTGTCTTTGAGTCTGTATCCGATTGTGCCTCTCTTTCTCTCTCTCTCTCTCTCTCTCTCTCTCTCTCTCTCTCTCTCTCTCTCTCTCTCTCTCTCTCTCTCTCTCTCTCTCTCTGTGTGCATGCGCGCGCGCGTGTGTGTGTGTGTGTGTGTGTGTGTGTGTGTGTGTGTGTGTGTGTGTGTGTGTGTGTGTGTGTGTGTGTGTGTGTGTGTGCATGTGTGCGCATGCGTGAGTGTGCGTGAATGTGTCTCGCTCCCTCTTTCTTCTTTCTCTCTCTCTCTCTCTTTCACTAATTTTCTCTTTCTCTTTCACTAATTTTCTCTTTCTCTACTTTGTTTCTGCTTATTTCATTTTCCTCTATTTCCCCCACTTCTCCGCTTTGCTATTCTCTTCCATTTACGACTTCTCTCATCTCCCCGCTCTCGCTTTTACCTCATTTTCATGTGACCATCCTTCCTTTGCTTGACCTTTCTTTATCTTACATTTTTTTCCTTCCTCTGTTTCCTTCCTTCTTCCCCTCTTCCATTGTTTGCTCTCCCCTCTTACCCCTTTCCTGTTTATTATATCTTTCCTTCCTCTGTTTTTTTGTTGTTTTTTTGCTAGATCGTCTGGACTGCCTTGGTGATGGTTTTCTGTCGTTGCTATTTCTTGTTTATTTGATCCTGCTATTAGTTTTTTTTTCTTTTATAGATGTTATGTCTAATGCTTTGTTTTCGCTCTCTCTCTTTCTTCGTCGTTCTTTTTCTTTCTCCTCTTTCTCTGTCTGTGTGTATCTGTCTCTCTGTCTCTCTCTCTGTGTCTCTCTCCGAATATTTCAGCGTGTTCTCTCCTTCTCCCCCCCCCCCCCTATCTCACTCTCTCTCTCTCTTTCTCTGTCTCTCTGTCTCTCTCTCTCTCTCTCTCTCTCTCTCTCTCTCTCTCTCTCTCTCTCTCTCTCTCTCTCTCTCTCTCTCTCTCTCTCTCTCTCTCCCACAACGTCTTCTTCGTATTATTTTCTTTCTTTCCCTTCTCTCTATCTCCCTTTTCTCTACACTTCATGATCTCTCCGTGCCTCCTTTTCTCCAGCTCCGCGCACTCTTTCGGCTTGTCAATTATAATAACGCAACGATTCAAGTTACTTAAACTTTTAGAGGAGTGGGATATAGTGGGTGGAAGGTAGGGAGAGGGAGGGAGGGAG
>NC_061840.1:3030420-3032920 GCF_019202785.1 Penaeus chinensis
CACGCTAGAAGTCACAGATATGTCTTCCTACTACTTCACCAAAAATAAATAAAAAATTCGCTTTAGGTTACAAATATAATGTTTTAGGAACATTTCGCCCTAAAAATAACAGATCACGCCAAAAGGCTACACGAAACGCCCCCGGAAGAATTCAGACCATCCAGGCCAACATTAAACAAGGGGCGACGGCGACAAGAGACGCATCGCCCTCTGAGAAAGCTGCTCACGTTCGGAGGCAAAATCCTTTTTACAAAAGAAAATGTGCGGACGAATATGTGGATTCCTGAGATAACATGAGAGCGCCAGGTATTGTACCAGGAAAGAGAATGAGAAAGAGAGAGAGAGAGATAGGGAGATAGAATGAGAAAGAGAGAGGGAGAGAGAGGGAGAGAGAAGGAGAGAGAGAGAGAGAGAGAGAGAGAGAGAGAGAGAGAGAGAGAGAGAGAGAGAGAGAGAGAGAGAGAGAGAGAGAGGGAGAGAGAGAGAGGGGGAGGGGGAGCGGGAGAGGGAGAGGGAGAGGGAGAGGGAGAGGAAGAGGAAGAGGGAGAGGGAGAGTGAGAGAGAGAGAAAGAGGGAGAGGGAGAGGGAGAGTGAGAGAGAGAGAGAGAGAAAGAGGGAGAGGGAGAGGGAAGAAAGAGAGAGAGAGAGAGAGAGAGAGAGAGAGAGAGAGAGAGAGAGAGAGAGAGAGAGAGAGAGAGAGAGAGAGAGAGAGAACGAGAGAGGGAGGAAAATAGACAGACAGACAGACAGACAGATAGATAGATAGATAGATATCGAGAGAGAGAGAAGAAAAAGAACAAAAGATGACAAGGACTGGCCATTACTCTACGGGCAACGCAGCATCCCGTGGTACTCGGGAGAAAATGCTTCCGGCTCGCTCGTTGCTGAGACAATGTCCTTCTGCACTGTGGTCGAAGCACGTTGCAGCGCTGCCCGGGTGAGATATTCTTTTAGAGGGAGCTTATTATACATACTCATGAGATGAAAGACGAAAACGAACACCAATAAAGAGAGAAAGAGAAAGAGAGAGAGAGAGAGAGAGAGAGAGAGAGAGAGAGAGAGAGAGAGAGAGAGAGAGAGAGAGAGAGAGAGAGAGAGAGAGAGAGAGGAAGAGAGAGAGAGAAAGAGAGAGAGAGAAAGAGAGAGAGAGAGAAAGAGAGAGAGAAAGGGAGAGAGAAAGAGAGAGAGAGAGAGAGAGAGAGAGAGAGAGAGAGAGAGAGAGAGAGAGAGAGAGAGAGAGAGAGAGAGAGAGAAATGTGTTTTTATTAATTAAAAACACAGGGTGAGAGAGAGAGAGAGAGAGAGAGAGAGAGAGAGAGAGAGAGAGAGAGAGAGAGAGAGAGAGAGAGAGAGAGAGAGAGAGAGAGAGAGAGAGAGAGAGAGAGAGAAATGTGTTTTTATTAATGAGAGGGACAGTGATATACTTGTTGAAAATGCTTTTTTTGAGGGGGAGGGTAATATACATACTGCTAAGAGCGAGAGTGTGATGTGTTTTTGACGAAAGGGGCAATATCATATCTATTGGTGAGAGGGACACTCATAAACTTAGTGATGAGATTACTAATTTATATATTTTTTCAAGGGGGGCACTAATGTATTGTTTGTGAGACCATCAATGCCTTATCTATGTGCCTATATGTCTATAGCTCCCTAATACAGGTCTAGTGCTCGGGAGTTCGAGCAAAGAGGCGATAATTTAAAGAACCTGTAGGACGAGACAGAGTCGCTCGACGTCTGCTCCCCACCTTTTATTATACGAGGGGGTACTTTTCTGCTAACTGATGACAGGGACACTAATAAGCTTCTTTGTGAGAGGGACATAAATATACTTATCGGTAACGGTTAACATAAAAGTGTGAGGAAAACAGATTTTTGAGAGGGATACCACTATACTTATCGGTAAAAAAAAAAAAAAAAAAAAAAAAAAAAATCACTGTTATAATTACTGGCGAGAGAGAGAGAGGGGTCAGTATTCTTATCAGGTAAATGATATACACTATTGTGAAAGGAGCACTGCCGTATTTACTGGTAAAAGGGACACTGACAAAGATGACCTCTCAAAGAGACACTGACATATTTTTGAGAGATATTGATATAATTGTTGGCAAGACGGACGCTACTAAACTAGTGAAATGGACACTGATGTATCCTTTAGTGAGAGATAATACTATACTCACTAGTTGTTGATGTTGGTGACATGGACACTGGTAATCTCATTAGTGAAAGGGACACATTAGTGATATATTGGCTATAAAGGCGCGGATATTTTTATATAGTGAATACATGGTGAGGGTAACACTACCACATACCAGTGGTAGCGAGAAGTGAGAAGGACACTACACTGAATTTTACTTATGGGAGAGGGAAACATATATATATATATATATATATATTATATATATGTTATATATATGTTATATATATGTTATATATATTATATATATATATTATATATATTATATATATATATCATATATATCATATATTATATATTATATAT
>NC_061840.1:3037920-3047920 GCF_019202785.1 Penaeus chinensis
GCAACATAGGACTTTATAGAGAAAAGAAATGTATAACAAATATTAAAACAATAAACAGAAGAAAAGAGGACCTGAAGGAGACATAAGTAAACGAAGACAAGATAGGGGGAGAGGATCTTTTTTTTTTTTTCTTTTTCTTTTTTGAAATAGGACGTAATACGAAAAATGGCGTCGACTTTTAAAGCATGTTTTTATGGACCCTACTAAAATACCATAAATTGAAGAAGTATGACAGGCCTGTCAGGAAGTACTAATGGATAATTATAAAAGGGAGGAATGTTTTCTTATTTGCCACGATAAATTATTTGGGTTAACAGACTTAATGATACGCTGAGACTACAAAAATCTTTCCGGATTTTACTGGCTAGTTCAGGGGTTTCTTGACGGGGGTGGGGGGGGGTGGGGGGGGTAGGGGGGGCATGGGGTACTTTGTGGGGTGTGTGGTTTCGAAGAAGCAAGATGCTAGTGTAAAGAAAATGTTTATCACGGACAGAGTTCACTGTATGTCTTGATTTATTCCAACCTTCCTTCCCCCCCTCCCCTTCTCTCTTTCTCTCTCTCTCTCACACACACAACGAAAAGACAACGAAAACGAGAAAGAAAGAAAAAAAGAAAAGAAAAGAATGAAAGAGAAACGAAGAAACGAAGAAACAAACATAAGACCAGCGCAACATGAAACGGACCCGCCCAGAATCCTCTCCAAGAGCAGGATATAAAAAACGGGAATAACAATAAGAAAATGAGAAACAGGGCGGAGGGGCAGACTAAAGTAAAGGGTTCTCCGAGCAAGTACACTGAATTGTGTATGATTGTTTACACAGCCAAGAGCGCCGTTTATCTGACTTGCACTGTGAGGTAACTCGTATGAGAAGTGTGGTTGTAAGTATGGTTGTAAATAGCGGACCTCTGTGGTGGTGGAGACAATATTAAAAGGAAAGGGTTATTCTATTTATTTATTCATTATTTTATTTATATTTACCTCTGAGAACTCCTTTGTCTAAATTAATATGTTCACGGACCTTTTTCTTACCGAAAGGTCAATGTTCTTAAGAGCTTGATTTTATAAACTAAGTATAAGTAAATTTTCTCCAGTTTCATTTATTAACTGAAGGCCATATGGCAAGTGAATAAGCAATTAGAAAACGCAGTATATATGCAAAAAATAAATAAGTAAAAAAAATAATAGAATATATGTACACAATGGAGTATATCTTTAGGAGCCTTATTATAAATAAATATACATTTAACATCATAAATTAGTGAATAGTCATACACTTTACGCTGAAACTCCTTGAAAGTTTGAGTTTTGCGAAGACAACCGTTTTAGAAGCCACGGGTATAGAGGACAAAATACAAGTTACCCGGGATCATGGCAACAATGTTACGCGCAGTGTTGCCAGCATCTGAATGTAGCGTGGATTGTGGAAATTTCTTTATGGTCGAGATGCTTGTAGAATTTTTGCAAAATTGGGGGACATTTTGAGCTGGGTTAAGGCTTTGTAGAACAGAGCTTAATGTGAGTGACCGTGTGTGTATCTTTTTTGTCCTTTTCTTCTTTTTTTCTTTATTTTGTTTAAAGGAAGGAAGTAGGGCGTACTTCAGGGAATATCTTTTTCTTAAACATACACTAATCTCTCATTATGCATTTTCTCTGTTGTACGTAGCACCCGATGTATAAACCTTTTTAATACATTTATTTTCCTTCATTTTATGTACTATGCTGCAACGTTCAGTAACTGTACAGACTACAGGGGTTATTATTATTATTAGTAGTAGTAGTATTAATGAAATGAAAGAAAAAAAAGTCAGAGAGGAACTAAACACCATGACGCTTCGAGAAAATTTTGACTTCTTTTCAAATGACAAGACTGATCTTTATGTTTGTCCCTCTATATATTTAAAAAGTCTTTTTTTTTATTATTACCGATATATACTGTATTTTTAATTGTTTTTAAAGTATGTTTTTATCATTTTTGTCTCTTCATCTCTCAACAAGCAAATATCTTATCCGTAATGAACTCTCCAATGTAGTAGAGAGAGAGAGAGAGAGAGAGAGAGAGAGAGAGAGAGAGAGAGAGAGAGAGAGAGAGAGAGAGAGAGAGAGAGAGAGAGAGAGAGAGAGAGAGAGAGAGAGAGAGAGAGAGAGAGAGAGAGAGAGAGAGAGAGAGAGAGAGAGAGAGAGAGAGAGAGAGGAGAGAGAGAGAGAGAGAGAGAGAGAGAGAGAGAGAGAGAGAGAGAGAGAGAGAGAGGAGAGAGAGGGAGAGAGAGAGAGGGGAGAGAGAGAGAGAGGAGAGAGAGAGAGGAGAGAGAGAGAGAGAGAGAGAGAGGGAGAGAGAGAGAGAGGAGAGATAGAGAGAGAGAGAGAGAGAGAGAGAGGAGAGAGAGAGAGAGAGAGAGAGAGAGAGAGAGAGAGAGAGAGAGAGAGAGAGAGAGAGAGAGAGAGAGAGAGAGAGAGAGAGAGAGAGAGAGAGAGAGAGAGAGAGAGAGAGAGAGAGAGAGAGAGAGAGAGAGAGAGAGAGAGAGAGAGAGAGAGAGAGAGAGAGAGAGAGAGAGAGAGAGGAGAGAGAGAGAGGAGAGAGAGAGAGGAGAAAGAGAGAAGAGAGAGAGAAGAGAGAGAAGAGAGAGAGAGAGAGGGGAGAGAGAGAGAGAGAGAGAGAGAGAGAGAGAGAGAGAGAGAGAGAGAGAGAGAGAGAGAGAGAGAGAGAGAGAGAGAGAGAGAGAGAGAGAGAGAGGAAATGGAGTTATATACGATTGTGTTAAGCTTCGCGTCTCCATTTTCAGTGTGTGAAGCCAGAGTACATTCTGGAATCTGTAGGACGTGGCGACAGATTCCTCTATTTCTTCTTTCCTCGTTATTCTCCAATCTCCTTCAACTTGTTTTTTCCTCTCTTTTCATCTTCCGCAATCCATCTTCCCCCTTTTCTCTCTCTTTCTTTTTCTTTTCTTTTTTTTTTCTTTTTTTCCCCCGTTTCTCGTTCTTCAACTTTTTTTTTTCTCATTTTTCTCTTTTCCCTCTTTCTCGTTCTCCTTTACCCCATTTTCCTCTTGTTCTTCCTCTTCCTCTATCGCTCTTCCCTCTTTTCTCTCCTTTTTTCATTTTCTTTTCCGCCGTTTCTCGTTCTTCTTTTCTTTTGTTTTCCTCTTTCTCTTTCGCTCTCTTTCTTTTTTGTTTTGCTGTTCAACTTTCACTCTTACCTTTTACTTCTTCTTTCTCCCATCCTTCTCCTCTCCATTTTCACTTCCACTCACGTTTATTTTTTTTTTCACTTCTTCCCTTTTTCTCGCTGCCTTCATTATTCCTTAATTCGTTTTCTTCTCACCCCTTCTCTCTTCCCCCATTTTCTCTCTTTTCCTTCGCTATTTTCACCCCTCTTCCCATCACCATATCTATTCCTTTATCTTCCCCCTCTCCGCTCCCCATAATTCTTCTATTCTATCCCCTCCCCCCCCCCCACTTTTCTCCTTCCTCCCCTCTTCCTTCCTCCGTTCCACCGTCTCTCTTCTCTCCCTTTTATCCTTCCATTCTTCCCTCTGCTTCCTCTCTTCCCTCTGCTTCCTAACTCTTCCCTCTGCTTCCTCTCTTCCCTCCTCCTTTTTCCTTCTAAATCCCCGACCCTCATTTCCTTCATTCATCCCCCATTCTTTTCTCTCTCGTGCCTCATTTCCCTTACTCATCTGTCATTCTCCTCTCTTTTGTACCTCATTCTCCTCTCTCGTCCCCTCATTCCTCTCTCACGCGTCCCTCATTTCCCTCTCTCTTTTCGACATTCCTCTCTCTACTGTCCCTCATTCTTCTCTCTCTCATGCCTCTTTCCCTTCTCTCTCATCCTGCACCCCCCCCCTCTCTCGTCCCTCATTCCCCTCACTCATCTTTATTTCCTTCGCTATCGTTCCTCTTTCCCCTTTCGCTCTCACTAATTTCCCTCGCTCTCACCTTACATTCCCTCCCCTCCCGTTCCCATCCCTCCAGCTGTAAAACAAACAAGGACCGAGGTCTTTTGTTTTTTTTTCTCCCCTCGAATTGAGATTCCTCGTATTCTGTTCACTCCACAAACTCACCGCAGGGGAGCGAGACCCGGCCTTTCGACTCATCTGCATAACGCGTTTTCGCCCGTGGTGTCCGATGCCTCAATACCCGGATGTACTCTTTGAGATTGCTGCTTGCCTTCGGTGAGTTGTCTCTCTCTTGCTCCGTCTCGGTTGGTCTTGCTCGGTCTCTCTCTCTCTCGGTCTTGGTCGATCTCGGTCTGTCTGTCTCGCTCTGGTTCGGGCACTCTCGGTCTCTCTCTTTCTCGGTCTCTTTGTCTCTCTCTCTCGCTCTCGGTCTCTCTCTTTCTCGGTCTCTGTGTCTCTCTCTCTCTCGGTCTCGGTCTCTCTCTTTTTCTCATGGTCTTGCTCGGCCTCTCTCTCTCCCTCTCCCTCTCTTTCTCTCTCTCTCTCTCGCTCTGGCTCTGTCTCCCTCTCTTTCTCTCTCTCTCTCTCTCTCTGGCTCTGTCTCCCTCGGTCTCTCTCTCTCTCTCTCTCTCTCTCTATCTCGCTCTTGCTCTGTCTCCCTCGGTCTCTCTCTCTCTCTCTTTCTCTCTCTCTCTCTCTCTGTTTCAATCTGTTTATCTCTCTCGGTCTCTATCTCTCTCAGTTTCCTTCTCTTATATGTTGTATTTACACATAGATGGCTCTACAAGTATTTAGTCATCAAGGAGTCAGTTATTAGTACTACGTATGACACCTGTTTACCCTTTTCCTCGACTTTTAGGAAAGGGTCTTTTGAATTATTTAATTGTCTTAAATGTTATCGAGATTCTAATAACAATTTAAAAATCATAACATCAATAACAGTAATAACAGAAACACACTTTCCCACCGATTCAAGGAATGGGGAAATCAGGATCGGTCACTAGGGCCTACTGATAGTTTCCTTGCAGGCGGAAAATTCACATAAAAACTAAAGGAGACAGAACATAAATCCGGGGCGAATGGGTTAATATATATGCATTCATATATATATATATATATACATATATATGTTGGGTTAAGATGGTGGTGATGATGGCAATGGTGGTGGTGGTAATGGTGATAGTGATGACAATGATAACAACATCGCCAACAATAATTATAATAATAAAAGAAATATTAATAATAATAGCAGTAGTACTACTAGTAGCAGTAATAGTAATACTAACAATGACAATAATGAAAATTATAATAAAGAAAATAATAATAATAATATTAATAATAATAATAATAAAAAAATAATAGTAATAATAATGCCAACAATAATAATAATGCTAATAACAATAATAATGCTAATAATAATAAAAATGCTAATAATAATAATAATGCTAATAATGATAATGCTAATAATAATAATAATGCTAATAACGCTAATAATGATAATAATAATAATGATAATTATAATAATAACAATAATGATCATAATTATCTCGCTTTCGAATAATGAAATGAAAAGGAAAAAAAAGAGAAAGAAAATGAAAAGTGGATTATCTGTTGAGGTAAAAGAACCATAGATTTTATTTAATGATGGTAATGACAATGACAAATAATAAAGATTATTACAGTCATAGCTGCAAAAATTATACTGAAGGGGGGAAATAATCATTAATCAGAAGGTATGAAAGGTGTTACTAATGATGATGAAATTATGAAAGGAGATAATGATCGATGCCATTAATGTTGGTAATAAGAATAATAGATAGATAGAAGAATAATAGATATCAGAAAGAATAGTGGTGATGATAATTATGAAGTGAAAATTGAGGTGAAAATAATGATAATCATTATAATAAAATAGCAATAATAGAAACAATATCAATAACAACTATAAGATCTAGAAAACAACGTTAATAATGGTAATAATAATGATGATAAAAACAATAATTATATTGATAATTGTAATGATAATAATGATAACTACAATTATGATAGCAATAATAACACAAAGAACAACAACAACAAAAATAATAATGATAATTATAATAGTAATAATAATAATAATAATAATAATAATAACAATAATGATAGTAATAATAAAATAATAACATTAATGGCAGCAACAGCAACAACAGTGGTAATTATTACAACAACAACAATAACATCAGGCGTCTGCTGCAATTAATATCACTAGATTGAAATAACTTGACATATGATGTATATATGTGTATATATGTTATATATAATATATATATATATTATATATTGTTTACATATAATATATATATGATATATCTATATATAATATATATATAATATAATATAATATATAATATATAATATATAATATATAATATATAATATATAATATGTAATATATAATACATAATATATAATACATAATATATAATATATAATATACATATAATATATATAATATATATATAATATATATATCAAATATAATGTATATATAATATATATATATATATAATTAATATAATGTATATATAATATATATATATATATATATATATATATATATATAAAATATGTAATATATATAAATTTATATATATATATATATATATATATATATATATATATATATATATATATATATATATATATATACATAATATGTAATATATAGATATACATAATATATATATATATATATATATATATATATATGATATATATAATATATAATATATACAATACTTAATAAATAACATATAATTTATAACATATGATATATAAAATATAAATATAATACATATAATATATATAGATATATAAAATATATATTCATATATATATATACAATATATATATATATATATATATATATATATATATATATATATATATATATTGCGTATGTATATATATATATATATATATATATACAATATATATATATATATATATATACAATATATATATATATATATATATACGCAATATATATATATACACACATATATACACATACACAATATATATATATATATATATACACAATATATATATGTATATATATATATATATACAATATATATACATATACAATATATATATATACATATACAATATTTATATATATATACACAATATATATATATATATATATATATATATATATATATATATATATATATATATATTATTGTATGTCCGTCTAAGAGGAGCCCGGAATACTCCTGTGAGGCAGGAGAGGCTTAGGGACTAGGTATGAAGGAATAATGGGGGGTCCCGTTCACTCCTCGGAAGGAAAGAGGGAAAAAAATATACTGGAAGCCCCCCCCCCAAAAAAAAAGTAGCGACCAAACTTCCAGGTTCTGTGGAAATAGACGAACTATTGCTTCCACAAAGACTATTGATAGTGCAGTGCTTTATAACAATTAGAATCCTTTCGCAATATAACAAAATAAACAAGTAGTTGTAAGCAAGGGGATAAGAACAGTAGTCGAAATCGTAGCGGAAGCAGAGGCAGTAGGAATATATATAGACTTACTGTTATCAACATTAATAACAGAAATATTACATACCAGAAAACATTTTCGAATATCAAGGAAAAGGGCAAGCAGGCGAGACAGGCAGTAATTGGCTCATTGGTGACTTGTGGAGCCATCTATGTGTTAAAACAATTATTGGTTAATGGTTAATGGTTAAAGGCAAAATAAATGTGCTAGACATCTAAGGTCATGTAGCACTATAGTTAATGTTAGTGTTTGGGTTAGTGATTAGTTGTTAAAGCTGGGTTAAGGAATTGGGGAGTGAATGGGTTAGGGTCGGATGAGGTAATGTAAAGGATTAGATCAAGTGAAGGATACATATGCGTTTGAGGAAGGAAAACAGGTTGTCAAAGCAGAAAGTGTGAGATTCTGTAAGGATGTCTGATAAGTTGGGATGTCTATATAGGGAGGATAGGTGGGAGAAAGTAGAGGTACGGGCTGCTTCAAAACGTGGGCATGAGAATAGAATATGTAAGACTGAAAGAGGAACATTACATAAGGGACATAGGGGTGGATCGGATTGTGACATTAGATAGGAGTGTGTTAGACGGGTGTGGCCAATGTGTAAGCGGGCGAGGGCCATCTCCCAACGTCTGTTCCGATGGAATGGAGTTGACCAGGAGGAGATTGACAGTTTTACAGTATGTAATTTATTAGTGTGTAGACTTGACCAAAAAGATTGCCATCGATTATACAAGAAGGTCTTAAAGTGTGGGTAATAATCCGTGGCTGGGATATGTGAGAAACGTGGTTGGGTTGATGTGGACATAGCAGCGTAGTGTGCTAGAGTATCTGCTTGTTCATTGCCGGGGATTCCAACATGGCTGGGTACCCAGCAAAATTTGATTGTTTTATGACGTGTGGACAGGTAGAACAACCAGTTCTAGATCTTACGAACAAGGGGGTTGGTCGTGTGTTTTGACTTTATGAGGGTTAATGAGTTACGGGAGTCAGTAAAAATTGTATAAGAGGAAGAGGGTAGTGAGTATATGTGTTTTAAGGCAAAAAGGAGAGCATACAGTTCTGCAGTAAGGACACTGGATTCAGGTGGGAGGGGGTATTTGAAAAGTACGAGTTGGGAAGATTACTGCAAAACCAGCACCGGAGGTGGTTTTGGAGCCGTCAGTGTAGACGGGAATACTGGAGGAATGAGTGGAGGCATGGTCAAGGCACGATTTTAGGGCAGCATTGAGTTCAGAGGAAGAAAAGGGAGCATTATAGGACTCAGTAGAGGATAGGGTGAAGATAATGAGGGTACGTTCCCTGATGGTTTTAATAGAAGAGAAGTGTTGAGAAAGGTGAGAGCCACTACTGACCTGGCTGAAATAGTCACCCAGTTCATTAGCGACTTCGGGAGGATCAGAGATGAGGGTATCTCGAATATGGAGGACGGGGGTTGGATGGGGGGGATGTTTGCCTGATAGTTTATGGATCCGGCGCCAAACATATGAGATAGATGTAGAGGATGTAATTGAGGAAACATAATTTCGCCAGCTATTGGTTTTACTATTTCGGATTGTACGACGAAAACAGGCAGATGCTCTTTTAAAGGAGATAAGAGCTGATAGTTGATGAGGGGTACCTCGTTTGTAGCGGTAACTGTTCCAGGCTGCACGTTTTACACAGAGTGCTTTAGTGCAATCAGAATTCCACCATGGAACACATTTGGAGGTATAGGGTCTTGAGGTTCGAGGGATAGCTGTATGGGCAGCTCTTAGGACTGTAGTTATGAAAAATTGTATCATTTTTGATACGGATGAGAGGGATGATGGAGGGGTATGAATAGTAGAGAATGAAGTGAAAGTATGCCAGTCAGCTCTATCAAAGCACCAGCGTGGGGAGTTGGGAAGTGGTACATATGAAGTTGGAGAAAGGAGAACTGGAAAGTGGTCGCTATAGGGAAAGTGGTCTAGAACTGACCAGTGGAAATCTAAATGAAGAGAAGGGGAGCATAGAGAGAGGTCAATGCATGAAAAAGACTGCGTGCGTGTATCAAAGTGTGTGGGGCGATCTGTATATAGAATAATAAGATCAGCTGTGGTGAGGAAGCGCTCTAGAGCTCGGCCACGGGTGTTGGTGATACTTGCGGTAGCTGGCTGCAACCAAGCTGGGTATGAGATGTCTGTCGGTTCTCATGGCTCAGGAGCTGATGCTGGTAATCAGAACAGCCTCCTCTTCTGAGACTTTGCTAGGTCCCAGAAAATGAGGATTTCTGGCTCCTGGTATCAGCGTTCTGTCCCACATTGTTGGACAGTGATATGGGTAATGTGGCCAATGAGATCGACTACATCCTCGTTACCACTCGATGGAGGTTCCTCCAGTACTACAGGGTGTATCAAAGTGCCGAATTTTGTGAAATTGATCATAGATTAGTTGTGGCTACTATCTGGGTCCACTTCAGAATCCTCCGTCACTCCAATGAACGCCTTAGGGTGTTTCATGTGGACAGATTGAGGGAGGGGGAGTGTGCCTAGGGCTTTACTGAGGCTATGTCTGGTCGTTTCACAACACTTGGGGGCCTGATGGACCCT
>NC_061840.1:3065420-3070420 GCF_019202785.1 Penaeus chinensis
GTAAGTGCAGCGTGCATGCGTGCGTGCGTACGGACGTGTGGTGTATAAGTATGGTCCAAAAGTATAATGGTCGGCACGTGTGATTCTGATTGTGTGTGTTTATGTGTGTGTATGGATGTGTATATGTATATATATATATACACACAGTGTGTATACATATATGCGTATGGGTGTATGTATATATATATATATGTGTGTATGTGTGTGTGTGTGTGTGTAATATATGTATGGTAGAAAGTATAACGGTCGGTACGTGTGATATGATCATATGCGTTTGTGTGCATGTATATATGTATATATTGTGTATATATATGTGTGTGTGTGCTCGAGTCAAGGTGGAGCTGGTTCCTACTTAGACTTATTCATGATCGATGGAAATGATAGAACTAGATTTCAGATACCTATGTTTACTCTCACCCTTGTTATTTTACAAAAGGCAAGACTGCGCTGACAGAGGCGGTGGAGAACGACCAGTACGCTATGGTTGAGTTCCTGCTCGATGCAGGCGCCGACATCGACCTTGCGAGAAACAATGGTGAGTGACAGCAGTGAGTGCAGGACGACCACCAACAGGCTGGGATGCAGGACAACCACCAACAGGCTGTTACTAGATTTTTAAACCACCTTTATGCAGTATCATTCATCATAGGAATAATAGCATACTTATTATCCTTATTGTTATCTCTATTATTATTGGCATTTTATAATTTTCATCATAAATGTTATTGTTATTATTTTTATCATTATTGTCATTATCATTACTATCAATAATTTCATTGTCATCATCATCACCTTTAATATTATCATTATTATTACACTTTACAAACTTTCATTTGATAGACCGAACAAGCTGGAGTCATTTTCAAATACCATACATATATTATCTTTGAAATTCGGTGATCTACTTTCTGCTCTACAACAAATTCTATAATTTCTTTGTCATTTTCTAATAATAAAAGTGCATATAAAGTTGATCTAAATGATTACTAAAAAATAATCAGATAGAAAATCCCAGAACACGTGTTATTTCTTTAACACTAAGATTTCTCGCACTTTCTCTTCGTCTTGACTCCTCACCCTTTTCCCACTTTCCCTCTTCCTTGATTCCTTCCCTTACTTGTTCTTTTTCTCTCTCTTGTCTCCTCCCCATTCTCTAACTCTTTTTCTCTCACTGGTCTCCTTTCCTCTCTCTCGTTCTTTCTCTGTTCTTTGAATTCTCCCCTTGTTCTTTATCTTTCCCTTGAGTTCTCCTTCTTTCGGTCTTTCTCCCTTGACTCGTCCCTATTCTTTCATTCAATCTCTCTCCCTTGACTCCTTCCCTCTGTATCATTCTTTATCTCTCCCTTAACTCTTCCCCCTTCTCTTGCTCTTTCTCTCTCCCTTGATTCCTTCCTTCTTTCTCTCTCTCTCTGTCTTCCTTGCAATCTCCCCCTTTTCTCTCTCTCTCAAGCGAATTTATAAGAACGAGTTTCTTTCCAGGCCGAACTCCACTCATGCTGGCTGCCATAGGTGGCTTCTACGACATTGCCGTACTCTTGATAGAAAGAGGTGCCAATCTGGAGCTGGAGGCTGCCGGTAAGCGCTACGTGTCAGTTACTTACACCGTGTCTGTTAGTTTGGCTGGGCGAGCTACTTAGGCCGTTTGTTAGTCTCTCCGTGTAAGTTAGATCCTACCTGCTAGTGTTGACGTGTTTCTTAGTTTTAGCTGCTAATCTCAAATAAACTGGATCTGAAACACGCCACTGAGACCCACACAGTTCACGTCATGGACGGCATTGCACAGTACCATATCAAAATGGGCGCAGCGATGACCGCGGCATGTTGCCACTCTCGAAACGTGTAAAAGTGCTCATGAATGGCATTCACGTCTTCAATATATCATGCTGATTAGCCTTTCGCAATATCTTAAAGTCTAGCTAGATAATGAGTTACAAGACGTTTTGGCTATCCAATCACATATCACACCAGAGAGTGCGTTTGAGGTCAGTTTGTTGCCTGACTTTAACAGAAAAAGTGAGAGACGTGCTCATTTTCCGTCTACCGTCTTAGCTCATTCAAAATTCCCAGTTATACTCACAAAAACTGGGCAGGACAAGTGCTGTAAACATACATCTGCACAAACACAGAAGTACAGACGTAAACAATGCCAGATGGAAAACAAATACATTTATTTCTGGACTAATGGATGTGTGAACAAAGGGAGACCCCAGGTACTCCAGTGAAAGGAGAAATAAATAACTCGTAGGACAAACAATTGGAAATATGAACTCGCATGATTAACACTTCAAATTGCAACTGGATTCAGTGGACGGTCCTGCACAGTTCAGAAGCAAATTGAGAGACGAACGATATTGTTTTTGAGCAGATGTTTGGATCATCTGTCATTGACCACTTACAGCCGGAAACTAGTGTGATCAAATGGAAGGAAATTGCTTCCCGGGGGGAATTATTCCCTAGGAGTAGGGTTACCTACCACAAAGAGCAAAGTGCTTGGAGCCTCTGGTGATTTTATTATCTGGTGATATATATCATAGTGATGCAGATAATAGTAATTAGTAATAATAAATGATCTCTGATGAGACTAATAACAAATAACTGAGAAAGAAAAGCTGAGTGAAGCCTTTCTAAGTTTATGGTCTCCTGAAGTCACAGATTCCCAGAGGAGAACGCCTTACCAATCACTATAAAGCTCAGCAGTGTATCATTAGTTTGAAAGTTCTCTTCCTGAAGTCAATTGAAAATCATAGTGTGAAAAATGCACGTTTATCTTCTTACTCTCTTTAATTAATACAGTTTTATTATTTTTTTACATAAACTAATGATCTGTGAACATTCACACATTTAAGAATTGATATATGTGATATATATATATATATATATTTATTTATGTCACTGTTACTGCTGTTTCTTATTTCAACTGACACCAGATCTGCAAATACATTTTCTGATATTGCACCTGCTACCATTACCACCACCAGTAATAACCGAAAGAGTACAATCTCTTATTAATCTTTTAAGTTTTCTTTCATATCAACCGAACATCTGCCAACAGGTCAAACAGCTTATAGTTTCGCAGTGACAAACGGTTTGACGAATATTGCTTGTTACCTGCAAGAAAATGGAGCATCTACAGCTGGTGTAGCCGATGGTATGTTCAGTCTCTAATTACGTTTATGAATAAAAAAAAAAAAAAAAAAAAAAAAAAAAATAATGGATCATATATGTGTATGTAAATCTGGAGGATATATGCAAATTCAGAAGGGAGAGGGAAAGAGAGTGAGTAACTAACAGATGAAAAGAGTATAAAGGAGGGAAGTCAAGACTTGACGTGTTCCTGTATCCCACCGCTGCCGCCAGCATAGGGTGTTAGTGTTAGTTGCCAGGCTGAGTGGGATAGAGGGAGGAAAGTCCATCTATATCTTTTACTTCTTAGCACTGAAAGAATGCAAAATTAAATCTGCAAAGATTGTTTTGTTAGTAGAATGCAATGAACAATCAGTGATGGGGCAAATGTATATATAAGTATATGATAACAGCAACAGCTAGTTAAATCGGTACTAACCTACTCCTGCCGGAGATGCGCACAGTGAGACTAGTTTTATTGTTTACACATACATGGCACCAAAAGAACTTAGTCACCATTGAGTCAATTACTAGACCTAACTGTTCAGCGTTTTCCTTGATTTCGGAAATATAGTCCGTATTGTTACTTACATCATAATCTCAGTAATAATTACAATAGTATCGATATTAACAGCATTAGAAAAAGAATTTATAAAAGCACTAAATGTGTGTAAATACATTTCACAAACCAAATCTACAGTGGACATTACATGCGCCCGGCACCAATGGGCGAAAGAAAAAAAAGTAAAAGACAGAGATTGGCATTTTTCATTTCTTTAAGTAAAAGTGTTAACTAAGCAAATGTTTCCACAGGAACTATAAGCGGAACGTGCGCCTTTGGTGAAACTGAATATAGTATTGGGGATAACTGGTAAGTCTAACGATATGTTTATTCACACATTTCTGACATAAATAACAGAAATGTTAAAAACAAATATCGTATCGATTTTTTATGAATTAAACGTTGTATTTGTTACTTAGTTGTAAAAGGTCTGTATAAGTATTGCATAACTTTTTAGTTTCTTAAAGTTAATTAAGTTAGATAAGAAGACAGAGACAGAAACAAGGATGGACAGTTATGCTATGTCCTATAGCAACATTCTAGTCCACAGCAGTTATATCTTTCGACTGCCGAGTTATGATATCTCGCAGCACGTCTATTGGACCTCAAATGCATGTTTCCCCATTCCCCCTTTTCTGGTACATACCCGGCCAGCTTAATGCTTGGGTCCTGGAGATTTTGGACATGACACAGAACAGCAGACAAGTCAGTTCAACCTCTGAATCCTTGTTGCCTGGGATGCTATCCAGCTCACCCTCACGACTTAGGCCACGGTAGCACACCACTTGCAGCATCCAGCTATCAGAGTGGGAGCTCACAACCCACTCCTAATAATGTTAATGGCACACAATATAACAGTTGGGATTCACACATGCAATCCTAAACTGACATGAATGCAGTGAATCACTCACACGCACCACTTGCTCACTAGACAGTAGTAGCCCTAGTCTTTGACCTGCACACAACACACGATAACAAGGTGTGTCATACCACACTCTACAACCACGTCCAGATTCGTCGTCAGCAGACACATCTCCCGACCCAATGCTGAGTCCTGACTGGTCGACAATGGACCATTGCGGCTCACCTATTTATCCATGCTCTACACACACACACATGTATACATGTGTGTGTATGCAAACATGCATGCATGTATGTATCTATGCATGATTTTTTTTGGTGTCTGCTGCTGCACCCTCAATTCATAAGATCATTTCAGCGAAATCAAAATGGGCGTTTTTACCCCAACGGAACCTCTCTCCTACAGGTGCGAAAACGGAACTGCTGTGACCTGTGCGGGGACCTGCAACACACA
>NC_061840.1:3075507-3080507 GCF_019202785.1 Penaeus chinensis
AGAGGAAGGACACGCAAACAAAAGAACAAATCAAATGAAAATGAAAACAAAACACAAAACCCCACCAAGTCTTGAACTCAGGAAAAAAAAACAAAAAAAAAAACACTCAACTTTGATAATTTGCCATTACTGCAGCTACACAATAGTCTTAATTAAGCTCATTAGTTAATTGCGTCGCTAAAACTGCACTACTTAATAACCTAAGACCATCATTAATCATTTATAAGACCCAAAAACATGATTTATCTTTCCCATTTAAATATCATTATCTTTTGGATAATGCATTTAATATATTCCATGTGGTTGGTATAATTCTTATTTATATGATTAAATTCGTTTCAGATTATGAATAGAGTATAAAGACGTGTACTTTTAGTAGCTGGAGAAACCAAATTAGATATTTTATTAGATGTAAAATCACGTGATTGTGGTATTTCTGTGTTATTAACTGTCCATTATTTGAATTAATATGTAGTGAGTAATAGTTCGTTTTATACACACACACACACACACACACACACACACACACACACACACACACACACACACACACACACACACACACACACACACACACACACACACACACACACACATATATAAGTGGGGTGTTTGTTTGTGATGTGCCTCAATAACTTTTATATCAAAGGAAATTATTTCGCAGCACTTTTTGTATTTGATATTTTTAAAAATATTTCCTAATTTCTTCGTTCCATACTACATCACTTTATCTTTAGTTCCTTCTCTTTTTATCTTCCTTTCTTTCTTTCTTTCTTGTTTTTTTCTCTTTCTTAGTGTATCGGCGATTGACTTTCCTTTTTTTGTTCTTTTATATTATTGTTTGATTCTGACTAATTACTTTTTCCATTCCTTTTCCTCAAATCTTTCTTTCAACTTTTTAATTTCTTTCTATCTCTCTTTTTCTCTCCCTTTCTTTCTCTCTTTTTTCTCTTTCTTTCTTTCTTCCTTATTTACTCCTTTCTCTCTATTTTTCTCTCCCTTTCTTTCTCTCTTTTTTCTCATTCTTTCTTCCTTATTTACTCTTTTCTCTCTCTCTTTCTTTGTTACTTTATTGCTTCCTCCTTTCTCTTGCATTCTTTTTCTATTACTTTCTATCTTTTTCTCATTACTTCTTCCTTTTTTCTCTTTTTTTAAATTCTTTTTTCTCCATCTCTTCTCTCTTTTCTCTTTTTTTTTCTTTCTTCTTAGTCTTTCTAACAGCCTAAAGCCATAACATGGAGATGCCGCTTTTTTATGCTTTGTTCTCTTTGTCTCTGTCTCTGTCTGTTTGTCTCTGACTGTCTGTCTGTATATATCTTTTTTCTTTTCTTTTTTCCCCTATGCTATTCATAATTCACAAGGCTACTTTTTTTACCTTTAACCCAATGCCGATGGGCATGACGTGTACGTGCGTGATATGCCCACTGTGAGTTACTTGTTTGACTGTTTTTACACATAGATGGCTACACTTGTACTAAGTCACCAATGAGCCAGTTACGAGTACTGCCTGTCTCGCCCGTCTACCCCTTTCTTTGATTTACGAAAATATTTTACCTTATCTTTGTTTTGCTGTTACTAATGTTTATAACCTTACAGTAATTATAATGTTAATAATAAAAATAACACCATCTTTCTTTCCTTCTTTGTTGGATTTCTTGGCTATCAACCAGCGTCATGTGGCCAAGGTTATTAAGCCAATGGATCCTATTTATTTTATCAATCTATATAAGGTCATAAAGTTTTGTCTCCCTTAGAAAAGTGATTACTTTATGTATTATTTTTTCATTATCTGATAATAGATTTGAAGTTGTGAATGGTAGATTTTGGTTTCTAAAGTAATTGTTTGAATTTGGTCTATTATGGTTGAATATTTGACATGTTATGAGGAAGTGCGTGACTGTGAGATGGATGGTGCAATGGGGGCACCGTGGAGGGAACCTTCTTTCAACGTATGGAGTGAGGTGGGTTAGTCGTGTGGCGTTGACTCTCATGCGTGCCAACACCACCTCCTCCCTTCTGTTTTTTTTTTTTTTTTTTTTTTCTGTGGGCTGTGTGTTTTATGCTTGTTGTGTATGTTTAAGTTGGTCCACTCACTTTGCCACAGGAGATGTAATTTTGCTTTTATAAGAGACACAAAACACCTGAGATCTGTACGAACTATGGTAGTGTCCAGACCCGGCTAATTTGTCAGCCTGTTCATTGCCATGGATACCAGAGTGACCCGGTACCCATATTAACTTGATTGATTTGTTGACACCATGTAACTTACGAATTATATTACCCAGCAGTTCATTTTGAGTAGTTTATAAGGATTTAATAGTTTTAAGTGAACTTACCGAATCTGAAAAAAAAAAAATTCTATCGTGGGTCGTCGATAGTGCAAAATCAATAGCTTTGTCAATGGCAAATAGTTCGGTAATAAAGATCGATGTATGATTCAGTAGTCTGAACTTTAGTTCACATTCAGTCGACCATACACCCGCACCCACACACTCATATGTCTTGGATCCGTCGATATATATATGAATTTTTTTTTTTTTAAATTGAGATGTTTAACAAGGATCTCTCTGAACCTCTGGCGTACCTCCACCTCCGGCGCCATGGCCTTGGCTGATGGAAGCCAGGCTGCCATGATGGAAAAATTGGGTGTTTCCCATGGCGCTATATTTGAATGAACCAGGGTATCGATGGTAGAGAGATCTATGCCGACTTTCTCGACGAGGTCGTGGAGTCGCGTGGCAAAGGGCCTAATGCCTCCATTGCCATTAGGGTGGCTTGGGTCTCGAGCCACCTTTTCGGCATAGGTCAGTGCTAACTGGCCGCGTCTTAGTCGGAGGGGAGGTACTCCTGACTCCACCCCAAGACGCTCGATCCGAGTGCATTTTAGGGCTCCAACACAAATATGCAAACAAGCATTCCGCACAGCATCTAAACCTTTCAAACTTGTTCTCGATGCCGAACCATACAAGACTGACCCATAATCTACTTTAGACCTAATCAGGGCTTTATATATCATTAGCAAAGACTGACTATCAGCTCCCCATTTATTACCAGAAATGCACTTTAATAAATTTAGTGATCTTAGACATTTATGCTTAAACTGACCAATGTGGTCTTTCCAATTGAGTCTTCTATCAAAAAGTAAACCAAGAAATTTAGCAGAATTCTGAAAAAGTATTGGGTGGTTGTTAGAGTTAGCCTGATGTTCGACTTCCTAATACGTGAAAAAATTACCCCAGTACTCTTTCTAGTAGAAAATCTCACTGGAGGCCCCAGTTATGAATCATATCCAGTGCCAATTAGATGCGATTTGCTGAGAATTCTGCATTATTGCTGGAATGCCATAATGCACAATCATCAGCGTACAGTGAGTATTTAAGATTCTGAGAAGGAGCTGGTAAGATGTCATTATCATACATAAAAATAATGTTGGTGACAAGACACTTTCTTGTGGGATCCCGTTTGCCTAGACAAAAATGTCATTAAAAGTGACATTGTCAGTAAATAATTTGACAAAAAGTTCTGTCAGAAATAAAATTTTGAATAAAAAAGGCAAGTTTTCACATAATCCAAAAGCATAAAGTTTTCTGAGTAGGCCATATCGCCATGCCATGTCGTAGGTATTTCCTATATCTAAAAAGACTGAAATCAATTTTTTGGGGGGCAATTGCCTCTTGAATATGACAGTCCAGCTTTACTAGTTGATCGAGAGTTTGGCGGTGTCCCTTTCGGAACTAGCAAATTTCTGGAATTTAAAAAATGCAATAGCCTACTATCAATAATTCTTTCTATGACCTTGCATAAGCAACTTGTCAACGCAATTGGGCGGTAGGAGATGGGATCTGGTATTACCCCCTCCTTTCAATATGGGAATGATGTGGGCTAAGTGCCATGAGTTTGGAAAAATGTAGCTTTTCCAAATTTCATTGCACACTACTAGCAACTTAATCATGTCATCATGATTAAGATGCTTTATCATCTCATATCGAATCTCATCGGGGCCTGGGGATGTTCCTCTACAGGCTTCTAGGGCTCGGACAAGCTCATCCACTGTAAGATCTTGGTTGTAATCAAAGACATCTTCTGTGGCAAAGTGAATTGGTTGCAGCTCAGCCGCTTCCTTGATGGGCAGGAATGCGGGATGGTAATTTGCTGAGCTGCTTGTATGAGAGAACTGCCTGGCGAGTGCATTAGCAATGTCTCTAGGTTAATCTAAATTATTTGAATCTAAATTATTACCCTCGTGAATGATGTTATTTATTTTGAAAGATGTTTTTTTCTTTTTGATTTTATTGTAGTGGACCAAACCTCTGATATTTTGGTATTGCTGTTAATTGTAGAGACAAAGCTCCGCTAGGAGTCTCTTTTTGCTTGTCTTATTACTCTACGAGCCCTAGCTCTTGCATGTTTGTAGTTGCAAAAGTTCTCATTTGTGATGTTATTTTTGAAAAGCCTGTAGGCCTTATTGCGTTGGCACAGCGCCCTGTGGCAATCTGGTGTCCACCATGGAACTCTATGCTTAACGCTATCTGTCAAAGTTTTAGGAATGGATAGCAATGCTGCTTCTATAATCGAATTCTGAATATTGTTTACTTTATCATCAATGGTTTCTCCAACAAGTTTGAGCTTGAAGCTCCTTGTGAAGTCGACCCAGTCTACTATTTTTACGTTAAATTTAGGCGCTGAAGGCGTTCTCACTGTGTCGCATGTATATTCAATCAAAATAGGAAGATGATCGCTTCCCAACGAGTTGTCAATGGTGTGCCACAGGCACTTGGCTGCTATTGATGAAGAGACCATTGATATGTCTATGAAGCTCAAATTACCGGTATTATCGTCCACCCACGTCGGGATACCATCGTTCAGGAGTAATTCAGACTCATTGATCAGCTTAGCTACTTGCTCACCTCTACCATCCACCCGCAGGGAACCCCATAACGTATGATGGGCATTAAATTCACCTAAAATTACTTTATTTTGTGGCAGACGTTCTTGAAGGG
>NC_061840.1:3085507-3088007 GCF_019202785.1 Penaeus chinensis
ATCTATCTATCTATCTTTCTCTCTTTCTGTCTCCCTCTCTCTCTCTCTCGCTATCTATCTATCTATCTATCTGTCTATCTATCTATCTATCTATCTTTCCCTCTTTCTGTCTGTCTCTCTCTCTCTCTCGCTATCTATCTATCTATCTATCTGTCTATCTATCTATCTTTCCCTCTTTCTGTCTGTCTCTCTCTCTCTCTCTCTACCCACAATCCCCGAATCCCCATCACCCCCATTAATCTTCTATAAATTCCCTAATCCTCCAAACTTCCCAAATCCCAACCCATTTTCCCCCACAACTTCCCAAACCCCCATCACCCCCCCCACAACTCTCCCCCCCCCTCAATCCCCATCATCCTCCCCCACCTCCAATTACCCCCCCACAGGTGGTCACAGATGGCCCCTCGCTGCCCACCCTATTGCTAACCTACCCACCTGCCCACGAGCCCACCCGCTGCCCAACCACCCACCTACCCACTCGTTGCTCATCTATTCATTACCTGCTCGTTGCCCACCTGCCCACCTACATACGTCCATCCGCTGCCCACCTGCCTACTTGCACACCTACCCACCTATCCACCAGTCCACCTGCTGCCCACTCGCCCCTGTGCTGCACACCCACTTGCCCACCCGATCTCCATCCACTTGCCAACCTACCCACCTACTAACACACCCTCCCGCTGCCCACCTACCCACACGCCCATCCGCTGCCCACCTTCCCACACACCCGCCTACCGACACGCCTAACTGTTGCCCATGTAACCATACGTCCAGCTACCCACACGCCCACCCACAGTCCACCTACCCACCCACCTACCCAGCCCACCCACTGCCCTCCTACCCATCCAACCCACCCGCACCTACCCACCCCTACCTACCCACTACCCACCTTCCCACCCACCCACCCCTACCAACCCATTACCAACGCATCCACTTGCCCACCTACCTACCCACCCACCCAGCCCTACCTACCCACTACCCACCCACCTACCCACCCACTGCCTTCCTATCCACCCACCTACCTACCCACCCACCCATCTATCCACCCACCCACCCCTACCTACCCATTACTCACCTACCCAACCCACCCACCCACTACCCACCTATCCAACCCACCTAGACACCTACCCACTACCCACCCAACCCACCCACCCACCCACACCTACCTACCCACTACCCACCCAACCCACCCACCCACCCACACCTACCCACCCACTACCCATCCACCCACCCACACCTACCCACTACCCACTACCCACCCACACCTGCCTACCCACTACCCACTACACACCCACATACCCAACCCACTCAAACCTACCTACCCATTACCCACCTAACCAACCCACCTACACACCTACCCACTACCCACCCAACCCACCCACCCAGCCACACCTACCCACCCACTACCCACCCATCCACCCACCCACCCACCCATTTACACACCTACCCTCTACCCACCCACCCACCCACACCTACCTACCCACTACCCACTACACACCCACATACCCAACCCACCCAAACCTACCTACCCATTACCCACCTAACCAACCCACCTACACATCTACCCACTACCCACTACCCACCCAACCCACCCCCCCTCCCATCTACCCAACCCACCCACCCACTACCACTACCCAACCCCACCCAACCTACCAACCCACTACCCACCCACCCTCACCGACCCACTTGCCCACCCACTTGCCCACCCGCTGCCCACCACCTGCAACCCGAGCGCCGCCTTCGAGATACAAGATCAAATTTCAATCAAGGGAGAGGATCCACGAAGGCAAATTTGCTTGCGCTGGACGAGGGAAATCAGAAACCTATCAAGAAAGGGGGGAGGGAGGAAGTAGCGGGGGGGGAAGAAGGGGGGGAAGAGAAAAGAGGAGGGGGAAGATAGGGGGGAGGAGATAAAGAAGGAGAGATGAGATAGGGGGGGGGGGGAGGATCGGGGGGGTAGTGATGGGGGGGGGGAGCGATAGGGGGGCGGGAGCTGAGGGACTGGGGTGGACGGACCCCGGGCAGGGCGTGGGGGGGAGGGGGGGAGGGGAGTGGGGAGTGTGGGGAGTCGGAGGGGGGAGTGGGGGACGGGGGGCGAGTTGAGATAGAGGGGGCGGGGCGGGGGGAGGCGGGAGTATAAGAGCCATAGAGGGGGAAGTGGGCCAGGGGGGGGAGGGGACGCAGGGGGACAGTAGCGCGAGGGCGAGGAGACGAGGGGGAGGGGAGGGGGGGGCCCGGGGGGGGGCATAGGACGTGCGGAAGAAGGGATTCGGGTCGGGGGGGGGGCGGTCAGGGGTGATGTGGAGAAGTGGGGGGAGAGGTGGAAGTAGAAGAATGCAGTGGGGGGGTAGTAGGGGAAAAGATAAGTGAGTGGGGAATCTAGAGAGTGCATTGTGGGGACTGTGGGGAGAGGAAGATGGCCTGGGAGGAACGGGGCGAAGTGGGGGGGGAAGTGAGGATGGGGGGGGGATGGGGGATAGAAGGGGAGGGGAAGGGGGGC
>NC_061840.1:3093007-3095507 GCF_019202785.1 Penaeus chinensis
TAGGAGAGAGAGGGAGAGAGGGAGAGAGGGGGAGGGGAGAGGGGTATGTAGGAGAGAGAGGGAGAGAGGGAGAGAGGGGGAGGGGAGAGGGGTATGTAGGAGAGAGAGGGAGAG
Source organism: Penaeus chinensis (assembly GCF_019202785.1). Taxonomy (NCBI): domain Eukaryota; kingdom Metazoa; phylum Arthropoda; class Malacostraca; order Decapoda; family Penaeidae; genus Penaeus; species Penaeus chinensis. The sequence goes on from NC_061840.1 coordinate 3,093,122, forward strand.
AGGGGTAGGGGAGAGGGGTATGTAGGAGAGAGAGGGAGAGAGGGGGAGGAGAGAAGAGTATGCAGAAGAGAGAGGGAAAGAGGGAGAGGGGAAAGGGGTATGTAGGAAAGACAGGGAGAGGGGGAGAGGGGGAGGGGAGAGGAGTATGTAGGAGAGAGGGTGAGGGGAATGGGGTATGTAGGAGAGAGAGGGAGAGAGGTGTAGGGGAGAGGGGTATGTAGGAGAGAGAGGGAGAGAGGGGGAGGGGAGAGGAGTATGCAGAAGAGAGAGGGAGAGAGGGAGAGGGGAAAGGGGTATGTAGGAGAGACAGGGAGAGGGAGAGAGGAGGAGGGGAGAGGGGTATGTAGGAGAGAGGGGGAGGGGAGAGGGGTATGTAGGAAAGAGGGAGAGGGAGAGAGGGGGAGGGGAGAGGGGTATGTAGGAGAGAGGGAGAGGGAGAGAGGGGGAGGGGAGAGGGGTATGTAGGAAAGGAGGGAGAGAGGAGAGAGGGGGAGGGGAGAGGGGTATGTAGGGGAGAGAGGAGAGAGGGGGAGGGGAGAGGGGTATGTAGGACGAGAGAGGGAGAGAGGGGGGGAGGGGAGAGGGGTATGTAGGAGAGAGAGGGAGAGAGGGAGAGAGGGGGAGGTGAGTGAGAGGGGTATGTAGGAGAGAGAGGAGAGAGGGAGAGAGGGGGAGGGGAGAGGGGTATGTAGGAGAGAGAGGGAGAGGGGGGAGAGAGGGGGAGGGGAGAGGGGTATGTAGGAGAGAGGGGGAGAGGGGTAGGGGAGAGGGGTATGTAGGGTGAGAGGGAGAGAGGGGGGGGAAGAGAAGAGTATGCAGAAGAGAGAGGGAAAGAGGGAGAGGGGAAAAGGGTTTTGTAGGGAATGACAGGGAGAGGGGAGAGGGGGAGGGAGCGGAGTATGTAGGAGAGAGGGGGGGGGAATGGGGTTGTAGGAGAAGAGAGGGAGAGAGGGGTAGGAGAGAGGGGTATGTAGGAGAGAGAGGGAGAGAGGGGGAGAGGGAGGAGTATGCAGAAGAGAGAGGGAGAGAGGGAGAGGGGAAAGGGGTATGTAGGGGAGACAGGGAGAGGGAGAGAGGAGGAGGGGAGAGGGGTATGTAGGAGAGAGGGGGAGGGGAGAGGGGTATTTAGGAAAGAGGGAGAGGGAGAGAGGGGGAGGGGAGAGGGGTATGTAGGAGAGAGGGAGAGGGAGAGAGGGGGAGGGGAGAGGGGTATGTAGGAAAGAGGGAGAGAGGGGGAGGGGAGAGGGGTATGTAGGAGAGAGAGGGAGAGGGAGTGAGGGGGAGGGGAGAGGGGTATATAGGAAAGAGGGAGAGGGAGAGACGGAGAGGGGAGAGGGGTATGTAGGAAAGCGGGAGAGGGAGAGAGGGGGAGGGGAGAGGGGTATGTAGGAAAGAGGGAGAGGGAGAGAGGGGGAGGGGAGAGGGGTATGTAGGAGAGAGAGGGAGAGAGGGGGAGGGGAGAGGGGTATGTAGGAAAGAGGGAGAGGGAGAGAGGGGGAGGGGAGAGGGGTATGTAGGAGAGAGGGAGAGGGAGAGAGGGGGAGGGGAGAGGGGTATGTAGGAAAGAGGGAGAGAGGGGGAGGGGAGAGGGGTATGTAGGAGAGAGAGGGAGAGGGAGTGAGGGGGAGGGGAGAGGGGTATATAGGAAAGAGGGAGAGGGAGAGACGGGGAGGGGAGAGGGGTATGTAGGAAAGAGGGAGAGGGAGAGAGGGGGAGGGGAGAGGGGTATGTAGGAAAGAGGGAGAGGGAGAGAGGGGGAGGGGAGAGGGGTATGTAGGAGAGAGAGGGAGAGAGGGGGAGGGGAGAGGGGTATCTAGGAAAGAGGGAGAGGGAGAGAGGGGGAGGGGAGAGGGGTATGTAGGAGATAGGGAGAGAGAGAGGGGGGGAGGGGAGAGGGGTATGTAGGAAAGAGGGAGAGGGAGAGAGGGGGAGGGGAGAGGGGTATGTAGGAGAGAGAGGGAGAGGGAGAGAGGGGGAGGGGAGAGGGGGAGGGGAGAGGGGTATATAGGAAAGAGGGAGAGGGAGAGAGGGGGAGGGGAGAGGGGTATGTAGGGGCGAGGACGGAATGGGAGGAAGAGAGAGAAGAGCGGGTAAGAGGAAAAGGAGAGAGAGAGGGTGGAATGGGAAGAGAAAAATGAGGGAATGAATAAGGGAAAGGAGAGATACAGAGGCGAGGCGGGGGATGGGAGGAGGGAAAGGAGATGTGAAAGGGGAGGGAGGGGAGATAGAGAAGAGGAGGGGAGGAGGAGAAAAAAGGGGGAAACAGGAGGAGGGACAAAGGGTAAGTGATCAAGAGGTGAGGGAGAGGGCATGAGAGAGAGAGAGAGAGAGAGAGAGAGAGAGAGAGAGAGAGAGAGAGAGAGGAGATGGAAGAGCAGGGTGGGGG
>NC_061840.1:3110507-3113007 GCF_019202785.1 Penaeus chinensis
TTCCTTTTTCTTTCTTCCTTTATTTTTAGTTTTATTTATTCCTTTATCTCTCTTTTTTGTTAACTTTCTTTATTCTTTTTATTTCTTTTTCCTTTTTCTTTTCTTGTATTTTTCTTTCTTTTTCTCTTTCTTTGTTCCTTTATTTCTCCTTTTCCTTCTCTTTCTTTTCCTTTAGTTCTTTTCCTTCTTTTTCTTTTACTTTATTTGTCTTTTTTTTCTTTTTCTTTTTTCCCTCTTTTTCTTTTCTTTTTGTCTTGGTTATACGTGAAGAGCATGTTTATCTATATAAATGATAACGCTTTAACGTAATCTTAATAGGTTTCGTCAAACACTTTATAAGACTCACTTATTAAAATGTCTGTTTTTAGCATCACTGAATAATTCGTATATATGTTTAAGATTATCATTATTATTCTCGATTATATGTATATTTTCCATGGTACACTTATTCATATATATATTTTCAACACTTTATCACTTATCGTAATGTTTTTCTTTCATTTAGTACTTATTTCATGAATTATTTAACTCACAATAGATTCTAATACTTATTATTAGAATTAAATTCCACAGAATGAATCATAAGCAATGCAATAACAAAATAAAGTAAAATAAATAAATATAAAAGGATACGAAACATAGAGAAAATACTAAAAGATAAAAAAAACGTCTGTCTTTCTCACGTATTTGAATGAATCACACACACTCAATCTTAACGAAGAGCAACCTAACACTAAAGCCACTCCCTTTCACTCTCTACCCCTTCTCCTTCCCCTCTCTTCTCCTTCTCTTCCCCTCTCCCTCCCTCCCCCTCGCCGGCCCTCTCTCCCTTCTCGATCTGCTCCTCGTCATATCCAACTCTCTCTATCCCTTCCCCTCCTCTCTCCTCTTCCCTTCCCCTGGCCTCCCCTTTCCCTACCTTCCACCCCACTCCTTCCTCTCCCCTCCCTCTCCATCCCCTTCCCTCCCCTTCCCTTCCCTCCCCTCCTCTCCCCTCCCCTCCCTCTCCATCCCCTTCCCTCTCCTTCCCTCCTCTCCCTTTCTCATCCCTCCTCTCCCCTCCTTACTCTTTAATGTCCCCTCCTTACCCCTCTCCTTCCTCTCTACTCTCCCCCTTACCCCTCTCCTTTCCCCTCCCCTCCCTATCCCGGGCCTTCCCTTCCCCTCCTTACCCCTCTACCTACCCCCCTCCCCCCCTTCCCCGCCTCTCCTATAACAGCCACCTGGCGGCCATCGATGCAAACTAGAAAGAAAAATACTTAATGAATTATTACCGTAATAAAGATAAAAGTGAAGCACATTCCCCTTGACTGCCATAGACGAACTGTCTGTCATATCTCACGCACTCTGGCCCGCTTGAGGAGCTTAGGCTTGGAATCGCATCTTCCTTGACAGCAGGATCAGAGCCCAAGGTTTAATATAAGAATGCTATCTTGGGAGATGCGCGCCGCCTTTAGCCTTTCCTTCTTAGATATCCTTGCGTGGTCTTATACTCACCAGGGTGGAATACACCGGGGAATCCTTGGATGCTTTTGGTGAGGCTAAAAATACACGGAGGAATGTAGTGAGCGACCTCGCAACATCTCGTCGTCTCACTCCAGGAGGTATAAGCAATATTAAATATCTCCTCCCACCTCCACCTCTTCCACAAGCATATGGATATCGCCTCTAAATTTGAAAATGATGAACTTGGGGGTGGCAACATTCCTGACGGAGCGGCGGCGTGGCGACCTTCTGCCTTGCATGTACGTTACCGGCCATGGGGGAGACTATTCTATATCACCAGGAGCTTCTTTACAGCTTCCCTCATAACACAACGTGAACTTCGGTCGTCATCACTTCACCGAAGCCCATAAACGAGCGTTTGTCCTGCAAGGGAGGAGGATGCCCGACAAAAGTGTTGCCACAAGCCGCTGCAGTTTTATCATTTTATTTATTTTTAAGTCTCTTAAACAATCACGAAATGTAATGGAATTCCTTTATTTTTTTCTTATATTATTTTATTATTTCCATCTTTAAATCTCAAAACTTTATTTTATTCATTTCAATATCTTGTTATTTTTTTTAACCTTTTTATTCATTGAATTGTATTGGATTTTACTCATTTTCACGTTTTACAATGGTTCTTTAAGGACAAGTTCATTTATTTCTTTATTTTATGTTATTTACTATTTTACCACTTTTATTACACAGAGATTTTATTTTTAGATTTTAGACTTTATTTTAACTTTAATTTTATTTATACTAATGTGCAAGAAAGAACCACAATTCACAATTTTTCCCACGTAAGAACTAACGTAGGGAGGTACAAGAAACAGACAAGGAGGATTCGGGAATTGGTCTTTGTGCCTGCTGGACTGCTCAGGAATCCTCGGAATAGGCCTTCCTCGGTCAAAAGATAAGGGGTTGTGAGGAGGGATATAACATGGGAAGTGAGAGACATTTGTCGAGGTATTTTTTTGGAAAGAGAGCAAAGTGATTCGGTGACTTTTTTATATAT
>NC_061840.1:3130507-3133007 GCF_019202785.1 Penaeus chinensis
AAACCTCAGTACGTCGTGGCCATTGCCTCATAGACTCTACACCTAATCCCATTATCACATATTTGAATACTAATACTAAAGACACTGTTTGTCCAGAGTAAACACAGTGTCCTGGCTTCCTGACAACCTGGCTTTGACATCTGCCTGAGGAGATTATCCCCAAGCCGGACTGTTCCCTGAAACGGTAAATCTTCGCTCTATAACCTGTCATGCAGAATGTTGCATATTTGCATGATAACGTCACGTTCCCAATGCTATTGGCAACAGAGCTAGATTTCGACACATTCCAGAGAAGGATCTGGTGTTTATGAGCGAGTTAAAAACATGTTGTTGTTATTATTATCCTCTAGCTTAACTAAAACGAAGCTCAGGTAGAATAGAGCAGGGAGAAAGTAATTTTCTGGGAACATAATAGCACATTATGGTCCGTTAAATGTTCATTTCGGGAAGCTTTCATTACAGCTGGTTAATACCCTTATATAAATGGGGAATAACACGCCTCAACACCTCTAAATGAACATTGCACAACACTGTACACATGTTCCATCTTCCCTCCTCGTCCATTTTGCCAACTCATCACCCCCCCCCCCCCTTCTCTTCCGTTCCCTTCCCCCTCTTCCTCTCATTCTTCTTCCCCGTCCCACTCACGTCTTCGTTGATTTTACAGTACTATCTTCATTATCTCCTCTCTTTCTCCTAATTTGATTAATTTTACACCCTCTCTCCACGACTTCCGGATCTTCCCATGACACGAAATGGCATTATGATTTTGGCATTTTTTACTGCACTTTCATTTCCAATTCTCTTCCTTCTCCACGTTCACTCTGATATTTTCTTTCTTCAGTTTATTGACCCAAATCCTTTTTTATTATTCCCCTCGTCACCTTCTACCCTCTCTCCATTTTTTCGTCTGTATATATTTTTTTTCCTCTCTTTAACTCAAAAAAGAGAGACAGCCCATTAGAATTCATGATCAAAACCCCGTTATCTTTTCACATCGAGGTATTGTATGAACTCTTTAACAGACTGAAGCTATTGCCCTTTGATCTTACAGGTGAAGGGTCTAAGTAATCACTCCCATTGAAATGAGAAACGCGGTGGATGGAGGGGAGGGGAGAATTTTTTTCACCTCTTCCTCTTTCTTCTCTCTCTGTCTCTGTCTCTGTATCCGTGTCTGTCTCTGTCTGTCGCTGTCTTATTATCTGTCTGTCTGGCTGTATCTCTCTCTCTCTCTCTCTCTCTCTCTCTCTCTCTCTCTCTCTCTCTCTCTCTCTCTCTCTCTCTCTCTCTCTCTTTCTCTCTCTCTCTCTCTTATTCTCTCCGTCTCTCTATCTCTTTCTATCTTTCTTTCTTTCTTTACGATTATATCGAAATTTCTTATGAGTTTCGCCGCCCCTGCTTCAGCACAGTAACATGGTCCTACGTTACCCAAGCGTGCGGGTCGTCGCGCAGGCAAAGCTTACATAAAGCTGCCTCATGTGGGATTATTACTTCCATAAAAAGCCATTTCCACAATGCACGCAAAAATCTCCCAAGATTATTTCCCCCTTTCACCGCGGAGTAATACCCTATCCGGAACCGCGTAACACAGGAACTCGTCCGCGGGGAAAACTAATCCCCGAGAAGGCAAAAAAAAAAATCAAGTCTAATTTTGTCCATCGTTTGCGCATAGTTTCGTTACTTTTCGTTATTTTATTTTTTTAATGGAGGTGTTTGATGTAGAATTGATGGTGTAGTTAGAGTAGTGAATATTGCAAAGCGATGAACGTTTTTGTTGAGAATGATAGCTGTCGGTTGTGACGATATTTATTAGTGATTAATGACATGGGTTAATGGCCACCTGGATCGTTTTGTTTGTCTGAAAGTTTTATCAGGGAGTTACTGATCGTTTGTTTTATGTCGATACTTTTGGTAAACAGTGGCAATCAGTAGGAGGAAAAGTAAAGTAATCGTTATTAGAACTCTCTCTCTCTCTCTCTCTCTCTCTCTCTCTCTCTCTCTCTCTCTCTCTCTCTCTCTCTCTCTCTCTCTCTCTCTCTCTTTCTCTCTCTCTCTCTCTCTTTTCCTCTTCCTCGCTCCCCACCAACCCTCCATCCACCTTCCTTCCCCTCCCCCTCCCTCCCCTTCCCCTCTCTCTCTCCATCCGCCCTTCCCTCCCTCCTCTCTCTCCCCTTCTGCCCTCCCCTCCCCCCCCTCTCCCCTACCCTCCACCCCCCCCCCTTTATCTCCTTCTCTTATCTCACCCGGAACATTTCAGTCTCATATTACTCTTTTCCAATCTGTCCTGCAAGATAACACCCATACGTTAGCAATACGTCATCCACGCTGTGACCTGTTCGCGGAGACCGAATATAGGCCTAGATTTATCTCTCAACCCCCTTTCCCCCCCTCTCCCCCCCTCCCCCCCCTCCCCCCTTCCCCCCTACAATCTATCAGACATCCTGAATTTATGGCGTCCATAAACTCAGCTTTGATGAAGCCTATTCCTCACGCACGCTGA
>NC_061840.1:3148007-3150507 GCF_019202785.1 Penaeus chinensis
GCTGGCCCAGATTTCCGGGAGGAACCATCTGCTCCTCTTCTTCCTCCTCCTCTTCCTCCTCCTTCTCCTCTTCCTCCACCTAATTCTCCTCCTCCTCCTCCTCCTTCTCCTCCTTCTCCTCTTCCTCCACCTAATTCTCCTCCTCCTCCTCCTCCTTCTCCTCCTCCTTCTCCTCCTCCTCCTCCTCCTCCTTTTCCTCCTCCTCCTCCTCCTCCTCCTCCTCCTCCTCCTCCTCCTCCTCCTCCTCCTCCTCCTCCTCCTCCTTCGTCTTCTTCTTCTTCTCTTCTTCGTCTTTTTCTTCTTCTCTTCTTCTTATTTTTCTTTTTCCTCTTCCTCTTCCTCTTCCTTTCTTTTCCCCCTCCTCCATGAATACAAAAAATAAATAGCAGTTGTAATTATAATAATAAAATAATATTGAAAACAACAATAATAATAATGATGAAGAAAACAACAATAATAATAATGATGAAGAAAACAACAATAATAATAATGATGAAGAAAACAACAATAATAACAATAATACTGATAATAATAGTAATAACAATGATGATTATAGTAATAAAAATGATAATAACAGCAATGATGATAATGATAATAATAAAATTAATAATAATACTGATGATGATGATGAGGATTATTAATATTATTACTGTTATTATCATTATCTCTATTATTATTATTATTATTATTGATATCAACAACAATGATAATGATGATAAATGATGAAGTCATTCTCCTACTGCTATGACACTACCTAAAACCTGTCTTCCAAATTGCGTTTCACCATCAGGGAAAAGTAGGTTAATAATGATAAAAACTAACAAGAAAGATGTCTATACAAAATATTCTAGATCAGAGGAGGCCATTTCCGGGTCTTCACCATGCAGTCAGGGGGGGGGGGGGGGGGGGGGGGGTCGGACTGGCATGTGACAGGCGAGCAGAGGAAAATCTTACGTGTACATGAGTGACTGTATATACAATACAACCCTAAGTTCTCTTAACGATCCAAACACTCATGCTTTTGATACCATGGATCATGAGAATAGCAGTATTGAGGTATAGTTGGACTATCGGAAACGAAAGCGAAAGAATTTAAAATCGAATTTATAGAACGCCATGGATACAAAAAGTTACTTTCCGGAAATGAATCCCCAAGATCAAATGGTGTTAGTCCCTATTTTGGATAATTATGAATCCATCTCGAACTGACTTGCTCGCCTTAGTCCTATTATTAACAACATTCATTCCGTGTTACTTCTCAACATTAATCCTCCTGACAATGAAATTACTGAAATTTACGATTGGATCCAGAAAACAATCAATAACATGCTAAAGAGAGATCGCCAATTCATCAAGGGTGATCTCAGCTGTAAATTGGGTAAATTTCACCCTAACTTCGCACAAACAAACATACCATTAGTGACGCTAACGATCGAGGTGAATTTCCAAAATTCTGTCCAAGGAAAAATCTTACAGTCACAATTCCTACTTTCAGAAGCACGAACCTTATACACGGCCACATCCAGATTCAAAAAAACAAAAAAACAAATAAACTTCATCCTTGCTCAAAAAACATCTGTCCATGAGTGCGTTTTAAACAGCCTTGTCCTTAACAGACCTGACATAGCTATCATAAAACGTCAAGAACTAAAGTAAGAATGACCTTTTCCAGACTCAGAAAAAAAAACTCACATGACAAAATATAACTTTTCAACTGTATCATCAACCGCTAAAGAGCTGTTGTATCTTAAGTTAAGCAATCGATTTTGATTTACCTAAATAAGGGGACAAACCCTAAAACTATTCTAGAACGTATAACACCGACCATTTTTTAAAAGGAATCTATACCACTCGAAAACTCCTCCCATCCTGACTGGATGTCTATGGCAACCAAGCAGGCAACAGAGACAAAACATAAAATCAGAAAGGGAAAGGGGCTCTCTTTTTATGAATACATCCATTTTTTTCTCTCTCAGTTCCTCTTCCTCCTCTTCCCTTTTTTTTTTTCTCTCTTCTCCCTTACATTCCTTCTCCTCCTTCATCTCCCTCCTCCTCTTCTTCTTCTTCCTCCTCTTACTCCTACTCCTCTCCCTCCTCCTTCTCTTCGTCCTCTCTCCTCCTCTTCCTCCTTTTCCTACTCCTACTACTCTCCCTCCTCCTCCTCCTCTTCCTCCTCTCTCCTCCTCTTCATCTTTTCTCCTCCACTTCCTCTTCTCTCCTCCTCTTCGTCCTCTCTCCACTTCTTCATCCACTCTCCTCCTCTTCGTTCTCTCTCCTCCTCTTCCTCCTCCTCTTCATCCTCTCTCCTCATCTTCATTTTTTTTTCCTCCACTTCCTCATCTCTTCTCCTCTTCGTCCTCTCTCCACTTTTTCATACACTCTCCTCCTCTCTCCTCCTCTCCCTCCTCTCCCACTTCCTCCTCCTCTTCATCCTCTCTCCTCCTCTTCATCTTTTCTCCTCCACTTCCTCTTCTTTTCTCCTCTTCGTCCTCTCTCCACT
>NC_061840.1:3160507-3170507 GCF_019202785.1 Penaeus chinensis
CATCACCTTCATCTTACCTCCCCCCTTCCCCCCGTCCTCCCTTACCTCCTCCAGCAACCACACCTTCTCCCCTCCCCTGCACCCCTACTTTCTTCCCTCCCCCTACCCCAATTCGTACCCCTCACCCCCTACGCCCGCTCATTCCCCCTCTCCCCTCTTCCAGCGCCCCCACCTTCTCCCCTCCCCCTATGTCAATTCCTCTCCCCCTACCCCTCCCCCTACGCCAATTCCTCCCCCCTTCCCCCTTACGCCCACCCCTTCCCCCTCCCGTCCCTTGCGTCCATCACTGTCACCCTCTCTCTTAATGACGGTCCCAGGCGGCGCCCTCGCACGTTTCAGATGAAATGTCTTGTCTCTCTCTCACCCATCTCCTTCGTCTCCTTCGGCGTCTAATAAGAATCACGCTTCTCTTACCCTTAGGCGAGGGCGGGAGGACAGGCTAGCTCTTCCGACAGAGACGTTCCTTAAAATAGAATTACTTCCCGAACACAATGGAATCCACAAAAGGGGAATCCCGTGCCGAGATCTGAATCTTCTAGCTGTTCGTATTCAAATGCGGCGGGTGCTTCCGTAGATTTATGCCTGTCTGAGGAGAAAGCCATTGAATTTGTCCGTTCAATCGTTTTATCTCGCTTTATACTGTACATTGTAATCTGTCCCTGCATGGATACGTGGTTTATACATGTGGGTACAAGTACAAAATATTACACAATTAAAGTCAAGGAGAGTAAGATAGTTATGCCTTTCCTATACACTGAAACGAATTCTTATCTGACCTGACAGAACATGTAAAAGGAAGAGAACCTTAACAGACGAGGCAGGCCATATAGAATTGATTATCTATCTGATATCGAATGTCCATCAAAACTTGGCAAACTTGTGGAATAATTCTCGTAAAGATTGATACATACTGTAGATTGCAGCTACCAGTATCAAACCAAACGAGATTAGGCAACCAATCTTTTGAATGTTTGTCAGTGGAAAGATCCATGTTTAAAATCTGCATAAATGAATCGTACTTTAATACCACGGGTAAATGAGTTATCTATATCTATTACTTATTTCAATTTATATTCATATTTGTGTATATATTTGTCGATAGGACCCTATGTACATGTATATCTTTGTCTTTACAATTAAAATCGTAAACTAGCCTCTATTTATTCATCCCCTTGTGTTTATATATATATATATATATATATATATATATATATATATATATATATATATATATATATATATATATATATATATAATATATATATATATATGTATATATATATATATATGTATATATATATATATATATATATATATATGTATGCATATGTATATATAAATATACACAGATAGATAGATAGAGATATATAGATATATAGATATATGTATGGATACACACACACACACACACACACATATATATATAAATATATATATATATATATATATATATATATATATATATATATATATATATTTATATACATATATATATACATATTTATTAATTTATATATTTATTTATTTATTTAAATATATATATACATATATATATATATATATATATATATATATATATATATATATGTATATATATATATATATATATATATATATATATATATATATATATATATATATATATATATACGAATATATGCATGTATGTACACATGCACAAACACACAATAACATATATGTGTACATATATATAATAATGATTATAATAATGATAATAATAACAATAATAATAATAATAATAATAATAATAATAATAATAATAATAATAATAACAATGATGATGATAGTAATAATAAACATAATAATAATAATGATAATGATAATAATAATAATAATGATAGTAGTGATAATGATAATGAGCAATATAATAAAAATGATAATATTGATAATAGTAATAATAGTAATGATAGTAAATGTAATAAAAGATCATGATGAAAATGATAGTGATAATAATATTTATAATGATGATAATGATAATGATAATAATGATAATCGGAATAATAAAGTTGATAATCATAACACTGATAACAACAACAACAATAATAATTCTTATAAGAGTAATAATAATGATAAAAATAATAATGATTATAATGCTGATAATGATAATAATAATAATAATAGTAATGATGATAATAATAATGTTGATAATGATGATAATAGTAATGATAATAATAATTAAAACGATAAGGATAATAGTAATGATAACAATAATAATAATGACGATAATGTACGTATTAATAATAATGATAGTAATAATGATAATGATAATAATAGTAATAATAATGATAATAATAATAATAATGATAATTATAATAATAATAATAATAATAATAATAATAATAATAATAATAATAATAATAATAATGAAAACAATGATTATAATAATAATAACAATAATGATAGTAATGATAATAATGACAACAGTAATAACAATAATGATAATAATGACAACAGTAATAACAATAATGATAATAATGACAACAGTAATAACAATAATGATAATAATGATATTGATAACAGTGATAATAGTAATATTGATGATAATAATGGTAATAATGATATATAGATTACAATACAAAATAATAATAACAATATTAGAATTAATAATACCAATGATAACTATTTTCAGTAGTAGTAGTAGTACAAGTGTTATCATGATAATGATAATGATAGTGATAATCATAATAATAGCAATAATAATCATAATAGTAATAATAATAACAATAATAACAAAATAACAACAACAACAATAATAGCAATAATAATGATGATTATAATAATAATAATAATAATAATAATGATAATAAGGATAACAAAAATGATAATAATAATGATAATGATAATAATGAGAATGATAATAATAATGAGAATGATGATAATAATATTAATAGTAATAATAATCATAATGATAATAGTAATAACAACAACAATAATAACAACAATAATAATAATAATAATAATAATAATAATAATAATAATAATAATAATAATAATAATAATAATAATAACAATAATTATAACAAAATGATAATGAAAATGGTAATGATAATAATGATAACGATAACAATGATTATGATAATAATAATAATGATGATAATGATATCAATAATGATAATAGCAATAATAATAATAATAATAATAATAATAATAATAATAATAATAATAATAATAATAATAATAATAATAATAATAACAACTAATAACAACAATAATAATGTTGTTATCATTGTCATCATCATCATCATCACCATCATCATCATAATCATAATAATAATGATAATAATAATAATAATCATCATAATAATAACTGCATTTCCTTCTTTTATCTCACTCTCTCCTCCCCCTCTTTCTCTCTCTCCTGTTTCTTATTCACGCTTTCTTCTTCGTTTCCCCTCCCCTTCCCTTCTTCCCATCCTCCTCCCCTTATCTTCCCCTTTCCCCCTTCCTTTACCTTCTCTTCTTCCATCCCCCCCTTCCCTTACATTCCCTTCTCCCCTCCCCCTTCCCTTACCTTCCCCTCTCCCTCCCAAGTTATCTTCCCTTCGCCCCCCTCTTCTCCCCCCCCCCTTCCCCCTACCTTCCCTTCTCCCCTCCCCCTCTCCTTACCCTCCCCTCGCCCCCTCTTCTCCCCTCCCCTTCTCCTTACCTTCCCTTCTCCCCTCCCCCTCCCTTACCTTCCCCTCGCCCCCTCCTTCTCCCCTCCCCTTCTCCTTACCTTACCTTCTCCCTTCCCCCTCCTCTTACCTTCCCCTCGCCCCCTCCTTCTCCCCTCCCCTTCTCCTTACCTTACCTTCTCCCTTCCCCCTCCTCTTACCTTCCCCTCGCCCCCTCCTTCTTCCCTCCTCCTCCCCTCGCTCCCTCCTTCTCCCCCCCTCCTTTCTCCCTGTCCTTCCTGCTTCCCTCCCCCTCCCCTTACCCTCCCCTCGCCCCCTCCTTCTCCCCTCTCCCTCCCCTTACCCTCCCCTTGCCCCCTCCTTCTCCCCTCCCCTTCCCCTTACCTTCCCTTCTCCCCTCCCCCTCCCTTCACCTTCCCCTCGCCCCTCCTTCTCCCCTCCCCCTCACCTTACCCTCCCCTCGCCCCCTCCCCCTACTTTCTCCCTGTCCTGCTCCCCTCCCTCGCCCCCTCCTTCTCCCCCCCCCCACTCGTTTCTCCCTATCCTTCTCCCCTCCCCCTCCCCTTTCCCCTACCCTCGTCCCCTCCTTCTCCTCTCCCCCTCATTTCTCCCTATCTTTCTCCCCTCCCCCTCCCCTTACCCCCCTCGCCCCCTCCCCCTCCCCCTCATTTCTCCCTATCCTTCTCTCCTCCCTCTCCCCTTACCCCCCTCCCCTCGCCCCCTCCCCCTCCCCCATCCTCCTTTCTCCTCTCCCCTTCCCCTTACCCTCCCCCTCCCCCTCCTTTCTCCCTGTCCTGCTCCCTCGTTATGCGAAGTTATGGCCTCTCGTGATACCTAAGGCGAGGAGAGCCATCCTGAAAATGAATATGCCTTCCTCTTTTTTTAAGACTTCCTTTTTTTTTTTTTAATTCTAAAGATTTTCTTCTTGTTATTTTTTTTTTCTGTGTCTTTATTCTTATTGTTTCCTCGCTCTTTTCTTCGAATTCCAGATCCTTTCTATGTTTCGTTATTCTTCCTCTTCTACATTTTCTCTCTTCTACATTTTCTCTCGTCGTTTTCTCCGTTTCCATGTTCTTGTTGCCTTTTATTTCTGTATTTTCTTTTTCTTCTTCTATAATCCTTCCATGTGTGACTGCTCTACGAAAATGTGCATAAGTACAGGACCGTTATGTATGTTTGCATGTAATTATGTACGTTTGTTTTTCAAACACACACACATACACATATATACACATATAAGTATGTATATATATACATATATATATATATATATATATATATAGATAGATAGATAGATAGATAGATAGATATATAGATATATATGTGTGTGTGTGTATGTATATATATATATATATATATATATATATATATATATATATATATATATACATATATATATATATATATGTTTATATACATAGAGAGAGAGAATGTATGCATATGTGTGTATGTATGTATGTATATAAATATATATATATATTTATATATATATATATATATATATTTATATATATATATATATATATATAGAGAGAGAGAGAGAGAGAGAGAGAGAGAGAGAGAGAGAGAGAGAGAAAGTATGTATATATATATATATAATATATATATATATATATATGTGTGTGTGTGTGTGTGTGTGTGTGTGTGTGTGTGTGTGTGTGTGTATGTGTGTGTGTGTGTGTGTGTGTGTGTGTGTATAAATATGTATATATTTATATATATGTAGGTATATATAAATATATATATATATATATATATATATATATATATATATACATATATATATATGTGTGTGTGTGTGTGTGTGTGTGTGTGTGTGTGTGTGTATAAATATATATTTATATATATATATATATATATATATATATATATATATATACATTGATCAATTAATTTATACATGATAGCCCTGTATGCAGAATAGATTTGCAAAAGTGCTTTGTACTGTACTATCCCTAAAAGCAAATCCATGTGACCCATTACAAAATGACCGAGAGGATTTCGGAATAAAAGACAATTATTGCACCAAAAGTGACGCATCGCAAATTCATCTCACTAATACGGGAGGGAAAATGTATACTTCGTACAACAGCCTTCTTCACATCAGGCAATGAATTTTATAGATATTTCAAAATTGTCAACCTCCTTATTTGGAATCTTATAAAAAAAAATAATACATACGTGTGTGTGTCTGTGTGTGTGTGTGTGTGTGTGTGTGTGTAGATAGATAGATAGATAAATAAATAGATATTTATGTGTATATATAATATATATATACATATTCATGCGTGTGTTTATATATATATATACATACATATATGTGTGTGTGTGTGTGTGTGTGTGTGTGTGTGTGTGTGTGTGTGTGTGTGTGTGTGTGTGTGTATGTGTGTGTGTGTAGATAAATAGATATATACATATAGATTTATGTGTATATATTATATATATATATATATATATGAACCGCATTCATGTTGACAAATGTAGAAAAGGTATGAATGAGAATGAATATCTTCACAATACAAGAGATGAATTTGACCGGTTTCGATTATATCTTCGTCAGAATACATGTATTTCTCACGTGTGTTAATATATATACATCTATATGTGTGTGTGTGTGTGTGTGTGTGTGTGTGTGTGTGTGTGTGTGTGTGTGTGTGTGTGTGTGTGTGTGTGTGTGTGTGTGTGTGTGTGTGCGTGCGTGTGTGTGTATAATCAAACCTTCCTTAGTGACCAGCTACATAACACAACAACCCGTTCATACAACGATCACCAAAATATCCCGCAGAAGATAATGTTCAAAACAACAACCGCCTTTTTCCCTTCCAAACTGACGTAAAGATCTGTACACAACGGTCGCCCAACCCGTGTTTGAGCGACTAACAACCATCAACTAGGGTCCTTACAGCTCTATGACCTCCTATTGAGGCTATTTCTGGCTATTTGGCTGTTTCAAATCATAGGAGATGGGACGATAGCGTGATCAATTTGACTGACGGCGCACAGTACAATTTATTCAGGGAATCGGTAAAAGCTCATGTAGTTAGAATAAGATATTTATTTGCGTGGACTTCCATTAGCTTCACACGGAAATGGTTGATAAAGCAGGTCTAGGTTTAACTTGCCTCTATAAAAAGACCGCCTGTATATAAAGATTGTGTCCCCATAGTGGTCTTTCACATGTTATACTTAATTATATATGCGTGTGTGTGAGTGTGTGTGTGTGTGTGTGTGTGTGTGTGTGTGTGTGTGTGTGTGTGTGTTTGTGTGTGTGCTCTTGTGTGTGTGTGTGTGTGTGTGTGTGTGTGTGTGCTTTTGTGTGCGTGTGTGTGTGTGCGTGCTAACATGCATATGATTATCCTCGAATCCTATATTCTCTTTAAGTCGCAGCCAGCAGGACGCGGGGCTCCAACTTCTGCCATGGCGCCGCGAACGCCTTTCACTTCCTCGAGTCTCATCAAGTTCCGCACAAGTTTCCCTTGCGAAGCCATGTTCCCTAAGTAGCTTTGCTGCCTAAGATGTAAGATAATGATTTGCAGGTTTACTGTGTAGATGTTTTCCACCTTTGATTCTGGCGAACTTTTCGTCGGAGGTTGTATTTTGCTCTTCTAATATATATATGTGTGTGTATGTATATATATATAAATATATATATATATATATATATGTATATATATATATATATACATATATAAAGACCTTAATATGCCAATAGATTGAGCACCAACCTCCATCACGTTGCCATAATGAACGCAGTCACCGGTTCAAATAAATGTTCCTGAGGTTTATATTTACGACACCCAAAGACATCTAGTGAAACAGAAATCTCTTTTTCTACACGACAGAATTGGACGAACAAGAAGGACTAAAACGGGGCTCTCTACTGTGCCAGGGACGGAAGATTAGAATGAAAATGACAGTGTCTACGTCTGGTAATCGACTAATGAGACTGGATGAGAACCGTTTCGAAAAGTATTAATCCTCTCTAGATCCCTTTCTCTCCTTATGACGTCACACGCGACTAATCCACCCTGCCCCCCCCCACCCCCCTGGCCCTTCCTTCCTCCTCTCGTTCCTTTCTTCCTTCCTCTCCCCCTCTCTCCTCCTTCTCTTCTCTCCTCCTTTTCTTCTCTCCTCCTTTCCTCCTTTCTCCCTCTCCTCTTCTCCCTTTCTCTTCCTTCGTTCTTCCCCTCCTCCCCTCCTCTCCTCTTCTCCTCTTTCCCGCCTTTCCTCCTCTCCTTCTCTCCTTCTCCCCTCTTCCCCTCCTTCCCTCCTCTCCTCCTCCCCACTTTCCCTCTTTCCCTCCTCCCTTCTTCCCCTCCTTCCCTCCTTCTCTCCTTCCCTCCTCTCTTCCTCTCCTCTTCTCTCCTTCCCTTCCTTCGCTCTTCCCCTCCTCCCCGTCTCTCCACCTTTCCTCCTTCCCTCCTCTCCTTCTCTCCTCTTTCCTCTCTACCCTCCTTCCCTCCTCTCCTCCTCCCTTCTTCCCTCCCTTCCCTCCTTCCCTCGTTTCTTCCTCCCCTCTCTCCCTCTTCCCCTCTTCCCCTCATCCCCTTTCCCCCCCTCCTTCCCTCCTTCTCTCCTTCCCTCCTCTCTTCCTCTCCTCTTCTCTCCTTCCCTTCCTTCGCTCTTCCCCTCCTCCCCGTCTCTCCACCTTTCCTCCTTCCCTTCTCTCCTTCTCTCCTCTTTCCTCTCTACCCTCCTTCCCTCCTCCCCTCCTCCCTCCCTTCCCTCCTTCCCTGCTCTCCTCCTCCCTTCTTCTCTCCTTTCCCTCTCTTCCCCCTCTTCCCCCTCCTCTCCTCCTCCCCTCTTCCCCCCCCTCCTTCCCTCCTCCTCTCCTCCCCTCCACTCCTCCTCCCCTCTTCCCCTCTCCATCTAAACCACCAGCTCTGAAACCCACAGGATAAGCCCCTCCCTAGTACCCTACCCCTATACCCCCTCCCCTCCCTTTACCCCCCCTTCCCCTAAACCCTCCCCTCCCCTTAACCCCCCTTCCCCTAAACCCTCCCCTCCCCTTACCCCCCCCCCTTCCCCTACCCCTTATTCCCCATTCTACACGACACACTAAAGGAGAGATGGCACCGAAGTTGGCACTATCCCCGGGCGATCGCTTTGGCACTGCGACAATTAGAGTCAGGACCGCTCTTCTAAGTCAGCGTGGTGGGCGTGGGTGCTGGGTGGGCGTAGGGTGCTGGGGTGGGCGTAGGGTGCTGGGTGGGCGTAGGTGGGGGGATAGGTAGTGGGGAGGGGGTGGGGGGGGTGACTGGGGTGATGATTGGGTGGGCTCAGAGTGGGCTCGGGATATAAGCATAAAAGCGTAAAAAAAAAAAAAAAAGAAGAAGAAAAAAAGACATGAAAATAAAAACATGATAAACGTCATTAACCACACTTTATTAGTTACTTGCCGACTGAAATGAGTGCAGCTTTTTAGTTCACAAACATTTAGTGAACGTGATGTACTGAATTTAATTTAAGGTACTAGGTATGTGTGTTGAATGTGAATGTTTTAGATTAGTGTCAATTAATATATTTTCCCTTATTTTTGCTATGTTGTTTTATATGTAATCATTTATCAAATCCATTCAGTTTTTTTTTAATATTCACTATATGAATATTTCATTATATATGATGTTTTTACTATTCAGATTCAGATTTTATCATGCCAGATCGTGTATATTTTTTCTTCATTTTGTTTAGTTTTTTTTTTTAATATCTGTATTTCTAACTCCATTGATTTAACTTATCTAACTTACTTAACTTACTTAACTTTAGGGTAATGCCATTTGCGAGTCTTGTTATAAGGATTAATTACGTTATGAAGAAACGCTTCATAATGTCAGATTGATCAATACAGTAAATAGGAAGGAAAACGCCGAACGGTTGAATTCTTCCAAATTGTACAGGGTAACAATTTCTAGGTCCAAAAGGTGTTCAGTATCAGCATTATAAAAAGACGGAGTGAGATTTGCTTGGGTGAGGAAAGGACTTGCTTCGTGGAGTTAGTTTAAGATAGATATCTGGCCTTTGGGTCGGCGTGAAGGGGCATCAGGTGGGCATTAGGTGGGCGTGAAGGGGCATCAGGTGGGCGTGAAGGGGCATCAGGTGGGCATTAGGTGGGCGTGAAGGGGCATCAGGAGGGCGTGAAGGGCATCAGGAGGTCGTGAAGGGGCATCAGGTGGGCGTGAAGGGGCATGAGGTGAGCGTGAAGGGCATCAGGTGAGCGTGAAGGGGCATCAGGTGGGCATCAGGTGAGCGTGAAGGGCCATCGGGTGGGCATGAAGGGGGCATCGGGTGGGCATCAGGTGGGCGTGAAGGGCCATCGGGTGGGCGTGAAGGGGCATCAGGTGGGCATTAGGTGGGCGTGAAGGGGC
>NC_061840.1:3180507-3183007 GCF_019202785.1 Penaeus chinensis
TTCCGTATCTGCTGTAATATACGGATCTTTTGGACTCTGTGGAGGATAAAAGAACACTAGGAGGAGGGAAAACATTTTAAAGGCAATCTATTTACGTATAAAATTGGTAAGAAATGTCCAAGGTCTTGTGCGAATAGCTCGTTTCGAACCCTACTCGCAACACTATTTCGAATCCTTAGCGACAAACACTTGTATATCTTTTTAATTGTATTTTTACTATCTGTATAAATCTGAAGGGGAAACTGACATGTTAATTAATCTTTCAACCTGCGTTATATTTTAAGATTCGAATGTATGTCCGAAATTCGTACATTGCTCCTTTTATATATAACTGAAAACACGAAAAAAAAAAAAAAAAGGTTCGCTGGCTTAGGTATCCCATAAAACTGAACCCTTTCTCTTTTACCCATGATTTGAAGTAAACGGCAGTAATCAAGAAAAAATCTAAGACAAGAGAAGACAAGAGACGCGCCTGAGAACGAAAAGGGAAGCCGAGCTGCGCCAGGACAAAATGCTGTGGCCTTTTTTTGAGTGTGTATTTTTTATTTGAAGTTTTGTAACGGCTGTCCTGTGACCTCTGAATCAATATATATGACCTACAAGACAAATGAGACTTTTAAAGTGTTTTATTGAATGATGGTGTTAAAGATTGTGATCACTATGGTTGTCCCTCTAAATTCATATACAGTAACCACATCACTCACTCACACATACACGTACAAAAGTGAAGATGCAAAGGTAATCATATGCATGTTAACACACATACACACGCACGGTGATGCAAAAGTGTAATCATACACCTAGAATGAAAGAGCCATTGATAGCCACTTTGTTCATGAATAATGAGTGTTTGGTTTATTTTAGCTCAAAATAAATTGTTTAATCAAATTACCCCACTTATTGAATTCCCTTTCAGCCAAATGGTTTATATTCGTTTCGGATCGTACGCTATCACAGATGAATTTATAACATGAATATTAAGAGCAAAGAACTTCGATGACGCTGCCTTTCAAACGATTAGCTGAAACTTGATGAAGTCAATACATAGTCATACGATAGGTTTAGTTTGCATGTTCAGTTTTATTACTTAATACCTGTAAGTGTCTATATTGTATAAAGCCAAGTCGAAATCGAGGCTTCTGAATGTATTTACAGATCCACATAAATTGTTAACTGATTCCCTCAACTACACTGATAAAATAGATAATCATCAGCACCTAAATGGATAACGAAGAAATTCTAATATGATAGGCGGAATGGATGTAGAAAAGAAGGCGAGAGTGCAGTAGCGCGCCAGAAAATAAAGTAACTTTCATCAGACGAAGTACATGTGCGGGGAACGTAGCAGCACAATGGACAATATTGTAGGCAGAAAAGGTGTAGAAATGAAGGCTACAACGCGACATAAAACAAGGAACCTTCTTCACCAGACGAAACACCGGCACAGGGAACGTAGCAGAATGGTGGCAGTAGAAAAGGAGGCTGGAGTGCAACAGAGCGACATAAAACAGAGAAACTTCCAGCAGACGAAGGTGCACAGGGAACGCAGCAGAATGGTGGCTGTACAAAAGACGACTATAGTGCAATAGCGCGACATAAAACAGGGGAATGTACGGCAGACGAGACATTTGCGCAGGGAACGACATAATACCTCTAAAGGCATCATTCCAATAATGCATGTCTTGCAAAAGACAAATTATTAATTTTCCGTCTTTCCTAAACTGATAGAACTTGAAAAGCCGGACATTCAAGATCACTAATAGATATTAAGAAGCTTACCAAACATCCCACCTTAAGCCATCAAACGTTCTCAAAAAGACCTGCAATCCCTACAGGATATATTTCTAAAATCAAGATCTATGAAACTCTAGTATCGACGTCTTCTACAAAAAAAAAAAAAAAAAAAAAAAAAAAAAAAAAAAAAAAAAAAATCCATAATATCTATCTATGTATCTATCTATATATATATATGTATATATATGTATACACACACACACACACACACACACACACACACACATATATATATATATATATTGCAGAAGCATTTCCTTGCTGATCATAGAATAACCTATGCCTGCCTTGTTGTCGTACGATACGATCTCACTTCGTAATCTCATGAAATAAATGATAATTTCCTAATAGTTCATTGACCTGAACAAAGCATTTTGTCTTCTCAATCGTCCTAGATCTTACTTTGAAAGATGAATTTCTCTTAACCATCTTTACTTCCTGCCATTTCATGAAAACTATCTTGGAAAAGCATTAAAACCTTCCAATAGTAATAGTGTCATGCAGTAAGGTAATATTGACATAGCTGAGCTAGTTGATATTTTGGCACCCTCTATGCTGCTATTTCTATAATAAGATCCAGAAAGGTCAGTTATCCTAACTAAATTGTAACTCTAACTACTCGACTAAACTTTTTTTTAAAGGATGTGTCCCAGGCAAAAGTGATTTTCTAATATGTGTCTTAATGTAGAGTTTGGCCAGACAGAGA
>NC_061840.1:3200507-3203007 GCF_019202785.1 Penaeus chinensis
AAGAAGTGCATTTTAGGATATATATTTTTTTCGTATTCTTGTTTTCGAAGCAGGATTCGAAACCGCTTCGCTTCGTTGAAACTTAGCTCAACAACGTGAATTGTGGCTATAGTTGCGATGCAATTTACGAACTTCGAACTTCAGTATATTTAGAGGAGTGTGTATATCCGAAGTCATATCAGAAATTTAACTTTTTTGATAACCAAAGCTATGATTTTCATGAATGTAGTGATTCCTAGAGCAGTTGCAGTTGATAATTATTCTTATGGTGATGATTAGTATTGCTGCTATGATTGATGTCGTTGTTACTTTTATCATCATCATTATCCTGGTATTCATACTATTACTATTGATATTGTTATTGTTATTGTCATTATACTTATTAATATCAATAGTATCATTATACATTAATTTATTACTATTATTGTAGTTATTGTTATTATCATCATCATCATCACCAAGGCATCCCCCCTGAGCTCTACAGCCCGGGGGGATGCCTTGCGCAATTTGAAAGTATATAATTGTTCTCCCTGAACGACCTAGAACCCCAAAGAAATCTGATATAAGAGAATCTAAATTAAAGCATAAACTGATAAAAAAAAAAAAAAAAAAAAATTTCAGGCAGTAATATGAAACGCTAAAAATGCATACATAAAATATCACATTTAATTTACTCGAGCAACTAATAAAAACATTAAATTACGATCACCTTTACATGATTCTGATTATCATCGTCCAGCTCCTAATGAATAAAACAAGACATCTGCCAGGACACACGTAACTTTTGTGTCCCTGAAGTATCGGGCGGGCTCCGTTGTTCGCTGAAGCCGGCTGCAATTCACTCATCAGAAATAGAGTTCAGAGAAACACAATTTTACTTAAACCAAGTGTGGGCAGCGACTGTTTACTTCGCGGGAAATAGGGTTACACGCATGCCGTGACGTCACGGTTGTACATCTTTACAATTTCAAAAAAAAAGAAAAAAAAGAAACGTAAAAATTTAATAACATTTCATAAATTAACAGTAAAAATACTTGCACTCGTTAAAATAGAAAAGGAGTAAATTATAAGAACGGACGAATGATATGACGAATGGAAAGTAAAACAAAATAAAACCAAAGAAAACCAGACTCAAACAGGTGTAACTAAAAGAAACCTAAAACTCCCAAAAAGCGTGAATGAAGATAGAAAAAAAATACTTGAAAGTATATCAAAGATGCGGGAGAAACGACAAGCGGCGACTGGTACAACTGGTAAGTCGCTTCTCAGAGCGGGAAAGCGAATGGGTTACGGGATGCCCGCCGTTACGGGGATACGGGAGCCTACAGTGTCGAGCGCCCTCGTACATTATCATTATTATTATTATTACTAATAATAATCTTGAGGCGGGCTGTCAGTGTGGGGGCTTGAAACGTCCGCTCTTAGCGTCAGGACGATCGGTTGCACCTACTGTCAAGGATGCGTTCTGTGGTACTGATCATAGATTAGTTGTGGCTACCCTTTGAGTCCACTTTAACTCTCCCCGTCATTCACCCTAGGACACTGGTACTGATAGTACTGTAAAGTGTGGTTCAGAAGTGCGGCAAGGCTGTGTTCTTGCACCAAAAGTTTTTAACACCTGCATAGACTGGATGCTTGGCAGAGCTACTGTCCAAGGTCATTGTGGAGCAACTCTGAGTAATATCAAAGTTACCGACCTTGACTTTACTGATGATGTTGTTATCCTATCTGAGTCTCTGGAAACCCTAGTGGTGGCTCTACATGCATTTAGCAATGAAGCAAAGCCCCAGAGTCTAGAGGTCTCCTGGACCAAGACTAAGAGCCAGGACTTTAGGGGCCTGCTATGGGATCATGTTCAATCGGTACATGCTTTCGGTGAGGGTATTGAGGTTACAGAGAGCTTTATATAGCTTGGCAGTGTAGTTCTAGACTCCAAGCCGTCAGACCAGGCTACAGAGTCATGTACATTCTCGACAAGAATATTTGGAGATGCCGGTATCTGTGCAGAAGGAACAAGTTACATGTCTTCAAGGCCCTAGTTTTACTATACGGTAGTGAAACCTGGATGCTATTGTTCGTCTTCTACGTTTGCTTGGTGTTTCTCCATGATGCTTGAGGGTGAAGAAAACACCGATGAAAACTAAAGTAGGTTCATTGGAGATCAGCTCTGACAAAATAAATACGGAACTCTTCCTGTTCCTCTGCCCCACACGCCAGGCTCCGTCTGCGACTGTCTACTGCCAGACGTGTGACTACAGAGACAAACTAAAATGTTGTACTCTATAACATACAGAGATTCTCACTCTTTCATATAGGTGATATGCTACACATAATATAAACTAAACATAATGCTCTATATTTCACATGGTAGAACATATCACACAAAAGACAGTGTATAATATACAATCACATAATTATCACTAACTACGTACGATAATAATGTCATCACAATACGTATGCACTGGCATCACAACGTGGCACTCACAACTCACTTCATTGC
>NC_061840.1:3208007-3210507 GCF_019202785.1 Penaeus chinensis
ATTGTTATTATCATATTTATCACTCTTATTTTACTATTGTTATCATTGTTATCATTATTGGTATTGCTATTATTATTATCTTTATATTTTGTTATTATCATTATTACTATTGTAATTGTTATAATTTTGGTTATTATTGCTATTGTTCTTGATGTTATTTTTTTCTACTATTGCTATTTTTTGTTATCATTATCATCATCATCATTATTGTTGTTGCCTTTCTTGTTCTTGTTATTAATATCATTATTATTGCTGTTATCAACACTATCGTTATCATAGTTTTTATTATTGCTGCTCTTATTATTATCATTATCATTGTCACTAATACCATTATTATCATAATTATTATAATTTTAACCTTATTACTATTATAATCATTAGCATTATTATAACTACTGTTATTGCTTTTATTAAAATCATTTTGTATTATCATTATTATTATTATTTTACATCTGTGTCATCTATCTTCCCTCCTTTTCCTCTTTAAATTCTTCCCACCTCCTTTTCTCCCTTATCGATTTCCCTCTCTCTCTCATTCCCCACGTTTATCCCCTCCCTTTCCCTTTCCCCATCCCCTTCTCTTCTTAATGTCCCCTCCATTTCCCCTTCTTCCTCTCTCTTTCCCCTTTCCCCATCCCCTTCTCTTCTTTACGTCCCCCCCACCCTCTTCCTCTCTCTCTCCCCTTTAAAAGCCTTCCTTTTTTTTTTCCTTCTCCCCTTTGTTATCTCTCCCTCACCCTCCCCTCCCCCCCCCCCTCCCTTCTGCTTTCCTTTTCTAACGTTTAATAGTCGTGTATATAATACCTGTGCGTAAACTGACGGTCTGACTATTTCAGTACAGTGTACTTGCCTCGAGGAATAATAATGATAATAGTTAATTAATAATAGCAATTATGATAATGATGATAATGGTAATAATTACAATAACGAGAGTAATAAGAATAATACTAAATTGATGATAATTATACTAATGAAATTAATAATAATGATAATAATAATAAAAACAATATCAATGATAATAATAATAATAATATTAATAATAATAATAATAATAATAATAATAATAATAATAGTAATAATAATAATAATAATAATAATAGTAATAATAATAATAATAATAATAATAATAATAATGATAACACAATTAGAATAGGATTTCCATAGGTTCGTAATATGATGCTCGTGCGTGTCATATGCCTGCTGTCAAGTATCACTTCACTTTACACCACAATGACTTGACTTCAAGTCCGCTGTCACGTGGAATATGGTGTCATGTGCAAAATGCAATAGGAAAGTTCGAATAGACAGACAGACGAATGGACAGACGAAATAAAAGTATAATTATAATATTATTATTATTGTCATCGGTATCAGTATTACTGTTATTGTTATTATCATTATTACTATTGTTATTGTTATTACTGTTATCATTATTATTGCTATCATTATCAATACTATTATTGTTATTGTTGTTATTAAGACTATCATTCCTATTATCATGATTGTTATCATAATATTTTTTTATTATAATCATAATTATCAGTATCATTATCAATATTTCTATAATTACAGTTTTTATCATTATAATTACTATCATTATTATCAACATTATCATCATTACTTTTACTATTGTCCTTATCATTATCAGAAAAATCAATATCAGTATTATTATTATCCTTATTATTTTTGTTGTTATCATTATTATTATTATCATTATTGTTTTTGTCATCATCATTATCAATATTGTTATCATTATTACTATTATTATTATTATTATTATTATTATTATTATTATTAATATTAGCATCATTATTATTATTATTATCATTATTACCATTGTTATTTTCATTATTATTTTCATTATTATCATCAGTATTATCATTCGCATTCAGTTGCTGTTGTTTTATCACACTGGGGTAATTCCCCTCCAGTCTAAAACGAATGAATTTGCATAAATTTAAAACAAATTTAAAACAAATTGGAGATTGAGCAACCACGACCTGTCATTGCAACAGAAACCTTCCTGGTTAACTTCACAACGACTAGACTAAAACACAATTAGATGAAATTATAAATTAACAAACAAAAAACGCAAATACAGACACATGAGTTACAACGAGATAAACAAACAAAAAGTTTTGAAAAGGAAGAGAAAGCAGGAATCGAGTTCGTTATTTTGGAATCATGATAATTAAAATCCTTAATCTAGTTCTTTGTTTTAAATCATTGTATTTGAAACTGTAAATAAAATGACATTTCGACGGGGAATGTAAAGAAAACTTGCTTCGTTACGGTTTGTGTGTGTGTGTGTGTGTGTGTGTGTGTGTGTGTGTGTGTGTGTGTGGGTGTGTGGGTGTGTGTGTGGGTGGGTGGGGGTGTGTGTGGGTGTGTGTGTGTGGGTGGGTGGGTGGGTATATGAGTGTGTGTGTAAGAGAGAGATAGTGTGTGTGTGTGTGGGTGGGTGGGTATATGAGTGTGTGTGTGGGTGGGTGGGTATATG
>NC_061840.1:3215507-3218007 GCF_019202785.1 Penaeus chinensis
CAAGAATCTGCAGATCAGCTTCTTAGTGCAAAAGTGGAAATTGAATTTAGTGCACAGTTTGTAGCCAGCAAGCCAGACCGTGTCGAAGGCTCGCTCCACGTCTTTGGTTACGAGAACCGTCTGTCTTTGTTGTTAAGACAGTCATTTTTCAAGGGGTGAGAGCGGAAGCCGAATTTTATAAGAAAGTAGGTCATGGTCGTCAGGATACGCCTTAGACAGGAAGTAATTACCTTTTCTAAAAAAAAAAAAATGCTTAATGTCTCCTATAAACCAGGTCTTTGTTTGGCTTAGGTATAATGGCCACTAAAGCAGTTTTGAAAGGTGAAGGATATCAGCACAGGGACAAAAGAAGTATTATACAAGTACGTCTTAGCTCGTAAAACGTTGTCAGAATGAAAAATTACATCACGTTCGATCTGAGAAGAGCCTTTCAAGGAGACGTCATTATTTGTTTTACATATATCGCGTCCAGATTATCCAGAGACGGATATACTGATCTGATTTTGTTTCTACCCCGTGTTATTGGCTCTCAGGTGTTAAATGACTGAATATGCTCATTAAAAAGAGGGTGTAGTTTCTGCCAAAATTCCCGTGGATTGCGAATTATCATGGATTTGTTTAACTAAATTTTGCCAATGAATTTCACGGTCACTATCAAAACTATGTATAACATGGTTTCTGAGGATAGTGAGCTCCTACAGGAGTCGGTGTAAATGGTTAAAATTTTTGAAACTATGGCAGGCCAAGAGACGCTTGGTTTTCTCGCTTGGCGGAAAATGGTCTCGCGAGATGGACCGGGACATTTCTGCTGAAATCTACGCGAAGAGATTATGCCAATCACTTGTCTATTTCGAGGGTAGTTTCCCTGTCGAAATTGAAATAGTACTTTTGTTCTGAAAGATATGATTTGAAATCATTCCAGTCTGCTTTCTTAAACCGGAAGGATGATGTTTCTTTGTTAAGTATGGATGAAGTAGAGAGTTTTATTATAACGAGGATGTGGTCAGATCTGATGTTCGGACCTGGTTGTGTGTGTGGTAGGTGAGGGCAGCCCTGTTCCCGAACACGAGACCAGGTCTGCCTTTCCCCGGTGCTGTGTACGACGTGTGGGAGTCGAGTCCGGTGTAATGAAGTCTCTTTGTTTCGAAAGTAGACGAGCTGTGGCTTTGTGTGGTGTTGTTGCTCCCGGTAACGTCGGGGATGACCCCCAGCAGACCAATTCCCGACACTCCCTCGTCCCCCGAGGGTTCCCCTGTCAGGGAGAAGGGGAACTGGTCCCGTCAGGGGAATAGGTAGCGAGGTGGCCCCAAGGTCTTCCTTGTGAACGAAGTTGACCTCGAGGCTCTCGCTACTGTCAGAATCCGACAAGATGGTGTCGTCATGACAACAACGAGTCTCAAGTTCGGAGAGGTTTTTTGCTTTTCTTCTTGTACATGTCTAGTGACGAAAAAGGGTGGACGAAGACGAAGAACAAACATTAGAAAAAGAAAGGGAAGTATGTAGACGAAGAAAAACGAGGGAAAAACGTTAAATCCATAAACACGGTAAAAGTCATTATATACACACTAAGTACAAAGCCGAGGATCAAGAGAAGAAAAAAAATATATATAGTACACCTGCCCATCCATCAAAATAAAAGGAAGATCTGCCGTAAATCCACTAAACTTTGCACAAGGAGAGTACGAAAAGTTCCAACAAACTTAAGATCTTTTCTCCCGTCCCCAGAATACTCTCCTCTCACCCACCTACTCACCTTGTTCATCGTGTGAGTCAAATAGCTGGCCTGAACTCATCGAGAATACGTCGGGGAGTGAACTTTCAGGTGCGTTTGTGTTGCTTGGCATTTTCACTATCATTTCATGAGTATGAGTATGTCCCCACGAGATATTCTGTCTCGTGTTTTTCCCATTCTCTGGTTTCCGTGAGTTTCCATGAGTTTTGTTGCTCTCTGATTTCCTGTACTGAATTACTATGAATATTCTATCGTACGGTTTTCCTGCTCCCAAATCTCCTGTGCTGAGTTTCCATGGATATTTCTAAGCCTCTTTATTTATGATTTTCCTGCCCGCTGAATTCCTATATCGATTTGTCCTACTACTTTTATTCGAACATCTCTCTCGTGATTTTCCTAAACTGTAATTTCCAATTTTGTGTTTCTGTGAGTATTTATCCTTTTCCTGTCCTGAATTCCTATGAGAACGTCCAAGGCTTTTATTCATGATTTCCCTGCCTTCTGATTACCGATCTCAAGTCTGTTTCACACGATTTCCTCTTATGTTCTAAATTTCCAACGAATACATCACCATATTCATCATTTGTCCTGTCCCACGTTGCTATGAGAATATCCAAGGCTTTTTATTCACGGTTTTACTACCTTCTGAATCCCTGTCCCGAGCTCCCATGAGACTACGCATGAACCCCAGCGCATCATTCTCATGGCCGGATCAACCCTGCTGACACACGGTAAACACATGGCTCCGCGCACGGTCTTTGTACGTGA
>NC_061840.1:3223007-3225507 GCF_019202785.1 Penaeus chinensis
CCCTACCCCCTATCCCTCTCTCACCCCCCCCCCCACCCTCTCCCTCAGCTCCCTTCCCCTCCCCGCCCTCACCCTCATTCTACTCCCCTCTATCCCCTCCTACCTCTCCCCTCTCCCCTCTCTCAATCCCCTTACCCTCCCCTCACTCCCCATCCCCCTTCCCTTTCCTTCCCCCCCTCCCCCATGGCGTATGAGAGTTGCGAGTGGGAGAGGTAAATGTCCGGAAATGAACTAGCGACGGTTTGGCAATGATTGCAACATTAACGATGCAACATCATTTTCCTTCTTGTTCGCTGTACGTGTGTGTGTGTGTGTGAGAGAGAGTGTGTTTTGTGTGTGTGTGTGTGTGTGTGTATGTGTATGTGTATGTGTGTGTGTGTGTGTGTGTGTGTGTATGTGTGAGTGTGTATGTGTGTGTGTGTGTGTGTGTGTGTGTGTGTGTGTGTGTGTGTGTGTGTGTGTGTGTGTGTGTGTGTGTGTGTGTATGTGTGAGTGTGTATGTGTGTGTGTGTGTGTGTGTGTGTGTGTGTGTGTGTGACAGAAGTGATATACGTGACAGAGAAAGGAAATAAATAAGGAGAAAGGAGAAAAGAGAAGAAGAGATGACAAAGGAAGGAGGAGCAAAAGGGGAAAGAAGGGGCTGAACAGAGAAAGGAGGAAGGAGACGAAAAGAGAATAGACGGGAATAGAAAACGGAGACAATCGGGTGGAAAGAGGAAGAAAGAAAACGGAGATAAAGGGGTAGAAAGAAGGAAAAGGAAAACGAAGGCAAAGAAGTGCAAAAAAGGAAGAAGGAGAAACGGAGATAAATGACAGAAAGCAAACAAAGGCGAACGGAGACAAAGCGTAGAAAACAAGAAAACTAGACAAAGGTATGAAAGGAGAAAGAAAGAAGAAGAAGGATAATTCCGATAAGCGAAGCCTCGCCTCGCCCGGGCTATGCCAAGGAGAAGAATCGGATAAATAGAAGAATCAAGCGAAAACCGAGACGAGAGGAGCCGAGACGAGAGGAGCTGAGACGAGAGGAGCCGAGCGGAGCCGAGACGAGAGGAGCCGAGACGAGAGGAGCAGAGACGAGAGGAGCCGAGACGAGAGGAGCCGAGACGAGAGGAGCTGAGACGAGAGGAGCAGAGACGAGAGGAGCCGAGACGAGAGGAGCAGAGACGAGAGGAGCTGAGACGAGAGGAGCAGAGACGAGAGGAGCAGAGACGAGAGGAGCCGAGACGAGAGGAGCAGAGACGAGAGGAGCCGAGACGAGAGGAGCCGAGACGAGAGGAGCAGAGACGAGAGGAGCCGAGACGAGCGGAGCCGAGACGAGAGGAGCAGAGACGAGAGGAGCTGAGACGAGAGGAGCAGAGACGAGAGGGGCCGAGACGAGAGGAGCCGAGACGAGAGGAGCCGAGACGAGCGGAGCAGAGACAAGAGGAGCAGAGACGAGAGGAGCCGAGACGAGCGGAGCCGAGACGAGAGGAGCCGAGACGAGAGGAGCAGAGACGAGAGGAGCCGTGACGAGAGGAGCCGAGACGAGAGGAGCCGAGACAAGAGGAGCAGAGACGAGAGGAGCCGAGACGAGCGGAGCCGAGACGAGAGGAGCCGAGACGAGAGGAGCAGAGACGAGAAGAGCAGAGACGAGAGGAGCAGAGACGAGAGGAGCAGAGACGAGCGGAGCCGAGACGAGAGGAGCCGAGACAAGAGGAGCAGAGACGAGAGGAGCCGAGACGAGCGGAGCCGAGACGAGAGGAGCCGAGACAAGAGGAGCAGAGACGAGAGGAGCAGAGACGAGAGGAGCCGAGACGAGAGGAGCCGAGACGAGAGGAGCCGAGACAAGAGGAGCAGAGACGAGAGGAGCAGAGACGAGAGGGGCCGAGACGAGAGGAGCCGAGACGAGAGGAGCCGAGACGAGAGGAGCAGAGACGAGAAGAGCAGAGACGAGAGTAGCAGAGACGAGAGGAGCAGAGACGAGAGGGGCCGAGACGAGAGGAGCCGAGACGAGAGGAGCCGAGACGAGAGGAGCAGAGACGAGAAGAGCAGAGACGAGAAGAGCAGAGACGAAAAGAGCAGAGACGAGAGGAGCTGAGACGAGAGGAGCCGAGCCGAGCGGAGCCGAGACGAGAGGAGCCGAGACGAGAGGAGCCGAGACAAGAGGAGCAGAGACGAGAGGAGCCGAGACGAGAGGAGCAGAGACGAGAGGAGCAGAGACGAGAGGAGCCGAGACGAGAGGAGCAGAGACGAGAGGAGCAGAGACGAGAGGAGCCGAGACGAGAGGAGCAGAGACGAGAGGAGCCGAGACGAGAGGAGCCGAGACGAGAGGAGCAGAGACGAGAGGAGCCGAGACGAGCGGAGCCGAGACGAGAGGAGCAGAGACGAGAGGAGCTGAGACGAGAGGAGCAGAGACGAGAGGGGCCGAGACGAGAGGAGCCGAGACGAGAGGAGCCGAGACGAGAGGAGCCGAGACGAGAGGAGCCGAGACAAGAGGAGCAGAGACGAGAGGAGCCGAGAC
>NC_061840.1:3273007-3285507 GCF_019202785.1 Penaeus chinensis
CCTCTACCTTCTTCTCCTCCTCTTCTTCTCACTCTCTCCTTTCTCCTAATCCTATTCCTCTTCATCCTCTTCCTCTTCATCCTTTTTCTCTTCTTCTTACTCTTTCTCTTCCTCTTCCTCTTCCTCTTCCTCCTTTCATTCTCCTCCTGTCATCCTCATCTTCCTCCTCCTCCTTCCCCCTCCTCCCCTCCCCTCCTCCTCCCTCCTCCTCCCTCCTCTTCCTCCTCCTCCTCCTCTTCCTCCTCCTCCCTCCCCTCCCTCCCTCCTCCCCCCCCCCCTCCCTCCCCCCTCCCCCCCCTCCCCTCCCTCCTCCTTCCCCCCCCCCCCCCCCTCTCCCCCTCTCCTCCTCCTCTCTCCCCCCCCCCCCTTCCCTCCTCCCTCCCCCCCTTCCCCCTGCCCCCTCCCCCTCCCCCCCTCCCTCCTTTCTCCCTACCCCTCCTCCCCCCTGTCCCTCCTCCCCCCCTCCTCCCTCCCCCTCCTCCCACCCCTCCCCTCCCTTCCTCCTCCCTCTCTCCTCCCCCCTTTCCCCCTCCCCCCCTTCCTCTCCTCCTCCCCCTCCCCCCACCTCCCCCCCCCTTCCTCCTCCTCCTCCTCCTCCTCCTCCTCCTTCCTCATCCTCCTCCTCCTCCTCCTCCTCCTCCTTCCCTCCTTTCCCCACCTCTCTCCCTCTCCTCCTCTCCTCCTCCTCCTTCCTCCCTCCTCCTCCTTCCTCCTCCTCCTCCTCCGCCTCCTCCCTCCTCCTCCTTTCCTTCCTCCTCCTCCTCCTCCTCCTCCTTTCCTCCTCCTCCTCCTCCTTTCCTCCTTCTCCTCCTCCTCCTCCTCCTCCTCCTCCCTCCTCTCCTCGCCTCCTCCTTCTCCTCCTACCTCCTCCTCCTCCTCCTCCTCCTCCTTTCCTCCTCCTCCCCTTTCCTCCTTCTCCTCCTCCTCCTCCTTTCCCCTCCTCCTCTTTCCTCCTTCCTCCTCCTCCCCTCCTTCACTCCCCCTCCTTCCTCCTCCTCTCCTCCTCCTTTCCTCTACCTCCTCCTTCCTCCTCCTCCTCCTTTCCTCCTCCTTCCTCCTCCTCCTCCTTTCCTTCCTCCTCCTCCTCCTCCTCGTTCTCCTCCTCGCTTTCCTCCTCCTCCTCCTTCTCCTCTTTCCTCCTCCTTTCCTTTCCTCCTCCCTCCTCCTTTCCTCCTCCTCCTCCTTTCCTCCTCCTTCCCTCCTCCTCCTCCTCCTCCCTCCTCCTTCCTCCTCCTCCTTTCATCCTGTCCCGCCCACTCGTCTGTACCTCCCTAACGACACCTGTGTAAGCGCGCACACAGACGTACACACATACACGATTTTTTTAAAGATATGAGAGTCTTTCACAATAGCGTTGAACTTTTGCATTACGGCACCCCTTCCCCTCCCCCCCCCCCCCATGCCCTCGATCTTTTTTTTTTTCCTCCTCTCCTTCTCCTCCCTATCCTTCTTGGCCTCCTCTCCTCTTCCCCCCCCCCCCCCCCCCCCCCTCCCTTTCCTTCTCCCTCCTCTTCGCTCTCCTCTTTTCTGCCACTCTCCTCTCCCTTCTCCCCTCCATTGTCTTTCGTCCCCAGCTTCCTCCTCCTCTCCCCTCGTCTCCTTCTTCTCTTCTTTTCCCTCCCCCCTACCCTCTCTCCCCTCTCACCTCCCCTCCCTACCCTTTTTTTTCTCCTTCCCCTTCCTCTCCCCCTCCCTCTTCTCCTCCTTTACCCTCCTCTCCCCCTCCCTCTTCTCCTCCTCTCTTCTCCCCTCCCTTCCCCTCCCTCTTCTCCTCCTTTACCCTCCTCTCCCCCTCCCTCTTCTCCTCCTCACCCTTCCCTTCCCCTCCCTCTTCTCCTCTCTCTTCTCCCCTCCCCAACCCCCCTTCTCCTCCTCATCTCTTCCTCATCTAGGGGGGGGGGCCGCACCCTCCTCTCCCCATCCCCCTCCCCCTCCCTCTTCTCCCCTCTTTCCCCCCCCTCCTCCCTCTTTCTCCTTTCCTTTCCTCTTCTTCTCCTCCTGTTCTTCCCTCTCTTCTCCTCCCTTTCCCCCTCCTCTCCCCAGACAAGCTATTCATTCACATGAGATTTTTTTTCTCCCCTCGCATCCCCCCAATCCCCTCCCGCCCCCCCCCCCTTTTCTCTCTGCCTCCCCCCCCCCCCCCACCCCTTCTTTCCCCTCCTCTCCTTTATTCTCTTCCTTTTCTTTATTGTTCTAGGTCTTCTTCCTTTCTCGTTTTCTTCTTTTCTCGTCTCGTTCACTATTTCCTCTCTCCTTATCTCATTTTTATCTCTCCTTCTTTGTTCGCTCTCCCTTTCCTTTCCTCCCCTTAGCCTCCCCAATCCCCCGCCCATCAACCTTCCCTTCCTCCCCTCCTTCTCTTGCTCTCTCTCCTTCTCTCCTTTTCCTTCCTCCTCCTCTTTGTTCCTCCTCTCCCTACCCTCCAGCCTGCCCCAATACCCCCCCCCCCTCCTTTTAACATTCCCTCTCCCTCTCTCTCCCCCTTTCCTTCTCTCCCCTCTACCATCCCCTCTCTCCCCATTCTCGTTCTCTCCTCCTTTCTTTCTCTCTTCCTTCTCTCCCTCTCTCCTATCGTTTCTCCCTCATTCTCCCTCTTTCCCCTCTCCCTACCCCTTTCCCTCTCTCTCCCTTTCCCTCTCCCTCTCCCTATTCTCCTTCTTCTCCTTCTCCCCCTTTTTCCCTTCCTACTATCTCCCTCTTACTTCCATCTTCCTTCTCCCCTCAATTCCCACCATCCTTCTTCGCATTCTCTTTCTCTGTCCCTCTCCCTCCCCCCCCCTCCTTCTCTATCCTCCCCCTCCCACCTCCTTCTTCCCCCCCCCCCCTCCCATCCTTTCCCACCCCCCTTCCCTCTCCCTTTCCCCCTTTTCCTTCTCCTTTCCTCTCTCCCTCTTCCAAACGTGTCCCCCTCTTTCTCCCTCTTTCCCCTCTCCCTACCGCCCCCCACTCCCCCTTTTCCCCTCCTCTATATATTTCCGAAGTTGCCTAATATGAGTCTTCTTTGTTTACTATGCCTAAAATGATGTAAAAGCTCTGGAGCCAAGTTCCTCCTCTCATTAACATGCGCATTCAATGGAGAGAGATAGGGGAGGGAGGAGAAGAGAAAGGGGGGGGGGGGGGGAAGGTGAGGGGGATGATAGAGAGGGAAGGAGGTGGAGGAAGGAAGGAAAGAGAGAGAGAGGAAGAGAGAGGAAAGAGAGAAGAGAGAGAGGGGAGAGAGGAGAGAGAAGAGGAAGAGAGAGAGAGGAGAAGGAATACGGAAAGGGGGAGGGAGAGGAAGGAAGGAGAGAGAGAAGAAAAGAGAAAAGAGAGAGGGGAGAGGAGAGAGGAAAGAGAGAGAGAGAGAGAAAGAGAGAGAGAGAGAGAGGGGGGAGGGGAGGATGGAGGGGGGGGAGGCGAGGGGAGGGAGAGGGAGGGGGGAGGGAGAGGGGGGAAGCGAGGGGAGGAGAGGGGGGGGGCGGGGGTGAGAGGAAAGGGCCGGGATGGAGCCCCCGCCCCCGCTTTTTTCCCTGGCGCCCATTTTCGTTTTTCGGGCCTTTTTTTTTGGCCCGCTTTTCCCCGCCTCCCCCTTTTCCGTTCCCCCCCCGGCTCCCCCCTCTCTGCCCCCCCCCTCTCTTCTTCTTCGCCCCCGCCTCCTTTTCTCTCTCCCTTTCCCCGTTTTTCCCTTTCCGTTTTTCTTCGCTTTCCGCTTTTCTCCCTCTCGCCCTCTCCTCCTTTTTCCCCGCCCCACTCTTCTCTTCCCCTCTCCTTTGCTTTCTTTTTTGCTTTCGGTCTTTTTTTTATTCACCCTTTCCTTCCCTCCCCCTTTTCCCCTTCTGCTTCCCTTTTCCTTTTGTTTTCTCCCTTTTCTCCCCTCCCGTTGCCCTTTTTTTTCCCTCCCTTCCTCTGTTTTCCCCCCCCCCCTTTCTCCCCTCCCCCCCGCCGCCCTCGCCTCCCCCCCTCATTTCCTCTTCCCCCGCTTCCACCCCCCACAAACCCGACAAAACCCCCCCCCCCCCAAAACCCCCCAAAATTCCCCCCCCCCTTCCCCCCCCCAACTACCCTGCGGCGGCCCAAGCGGGGCTTTTCCTTTCTGCCGCGGGCCACCCGCCTTTTTTTTTCCCCCGATTTTACCGGGGGGGGGCCCCCCGCGGGTTACCCCACCCCCGTGAACCAAATTCCAGCAACCCCCCCCAGACACTTAATCCCCAAAAAATTAAAAAGAACAATCAACGATGCTATGTTGTGCTATTGCGGGAAAATAGAAATTTGTGGGGGTATGTGTGTGTGTGTGTGTTACCTTTGCAAATTTCAATCCCCGATTATGAATTTCCCTAAAAACTCAAATAAATAAAGTAAATCAACATAATAAAGACCCGCTTTCAAAAGCAGTTCCATAAAAAAAAATTAAAAAAATTAAAAATCCCCATAGAACAATAAACCAAAAAAGAGACTGAAAGCCAAATAATGACAATAAAATATTAATAAGGATATTGGGATTTAAATAAGGACATTAAAAGACATAGAAAAACATTGAAAACCAATTACGAACATTCATACAGACACTAAAAACCGAATAAGGTCATTAAGATACAAATAAGGACACTGCAAACCAAATTTTGGTCATTCAAATCCATTTCTAAAAATGACAATGCTTAAGTATGGCATTCAAATAAGGACTGCAATGATCAAATTAGAATTTTGAAAGAAAGTCATCGAAGGGCTGATAACAAACCACACACATTCATACTCATTTACTCATCGATGAATGACTAGTCAGCAAAGCCCAAAATTCCTTCAGATTAGATTGGTGGTGATTTATA
This sequence comes from Penaeus chinensis, assembly GCF_019202785.1. Lineage (NCBI taxonomy): Eukaryota > Metazoa > Arthropoda > Malacostraca > Decapoda > Penaeidae > Penaeus > Penaeus chinensis. Next base: position 3,277,810 of record NC_061840.1, read on the forward strand.
AATATATATATATATATATATATATATATATATATATATATATATATATATATATATATATGTGTGTGTATGTGTGTATGTGTGTGTGTGTGTGTGTGTGTGTGTGTGTGTGTGTGTGTGTGTGTGTGTGTGTGTGTGTGTGTGTGTGTGTGTGTGTGTGTGTGTGTGTGAGGGAATAAGAGTGGGGGAAGGAAAGGAGAGTGAGTGAGAGAGTCTGAGAGGGAGAGAGAAAAGAAAGAGAATGTGGGTGGATAGAAAGTGGGAGAAAGAGAATACAGGAATGGCAGAGAGAAAGAGAGGTAGGAGGAAAGAGGAGAGAGAGTAGATAAACAGGGAGTAAAGAAAGAAACTGAGGGAGAAAAGAAGAGGCAAAAAGAACAAAATGAGGGAACCAGATAGAATGAATGTATAGGGAAAAAATGAGGAAGGAGGAAGAGGAGAGTAAAAAAAAAAAAAAAAAAAAATTGATTTATCATTGATATCATTATTATTATTATTGCTGTTATCCTAGTTATCATCATTATCATTACTTATGTTATCATTACTATTATTATTATCATCATTACCATTATCTTTATTACTGTTATCATTATCATTACTATCATCACCATTATCTTTACTATTATTATCATTATCTTCATTATCATTATAATCAGTGTCAGTTGTAGTAGTATCATTATCATCGTCATCATTACGTTGGAAGTTTATGATTAATATTATTGTTATCATCATTGCCATTACTTTTATTATTATCATTATTATTATCATCGTCACTATCATTATTATCATGACCATCATCATTAGTAGCAGAAGTATTATTATTATTGTATTCATTGATGATGTTGTTGTAGTTATCATTATCATCATTATCATTATAATTACCATTATCATTGCTATTATGATTTTCATTATTTTTATTATCATTATTTTATTATTATTATCATTATTATTATTATTATCATTATTATTAGTATTATCATTATTATTATTATCATGGTCATTATCATTATTATTATGATTATTATTATTATTATCAATTTAATTATTATTATTATCATTATTATTATTATTAATATTATCATTATCATTATCATTATTATTTATTATAATCATTATTATTATTATCATTATAATCATAATTGTTGTTACTATCATTATTATCATTATATTTATTATTTTATCATTATTATTATTATTACTATCATTGTTATTATTATTATTTATTATTTTATTATTATTATTATTATTATCATTATTATTATTATTGTTATTATTATTATTGTTATTATTATTATTATTATTATCATTATTGTCAACATTATTATCATTATCATTATTATTATTATAATTAATATTATTATTATTATTATTATTATTACTATTATTTTTGTATTATTATTATTATTATTATCATTATTATCATTATTATCATTATGATTGTTATTACTATAATTACCAACAATATTATCATTACTATTATCATAATGATATTATTATCATTAGTATGATCATTATCATTATTAATATCATTATCATTATTATAATTATTATTACTATTGTTATTTTTATTATTATTATTATTATTATTATTATAATTATTATTATTATTATTATTATTATTATCATTATTATTATTGTTATTGTTGTTGTTATTACAATGATTATCAATATTACGATCATCAATATCATCATCATCATTATTATCATTACTATTGTTGTTATCATCATTATGTTCATTATTATTATTATCATTATTGTTATTATTATTATTAGTATTAATATTAGTATTAGTATTAGTATTATCATTATCATTATCGTCTTAATCATTGTTATTATCATTATTGCTATTATTATCGCTATTACTATTTTTTTTATCATTACTATTACTATTATTATTTCATTGCCCTCATCATCATTACCTCATCATTATTACCGATATTATTATCTGTTTCACTACTATATTTCTCTTTATGATCATAATTATCATCCGTAGTGTCAGTATTATAACTGGTATTATTCCTATTATCATAATTTTTATTGCCAATATTATCACTATTATTATTATGATCTTTACTCTCAATAACATTATAAGTATCATCATCATTAGTAGTAGAAGTAATAGGATCATTACCATTGTAATTATCATAATTGTTATCATTACTGTTGTTGTCGTTATCATTATTATTTTCATCAAAATCATGATCATTATTTCATTATCATTATCATTATCATTATGCTCGAGCGTCTCATACTAGATAACAAATAAAACGTGTGCAGAGTGCATTATACTTCCGTGATTGTTTTATTGCATTCAATCTAGACAAATGGGAGTTGCATAATACTTGAAGATCTGGATACATCATAAATCTATCAAGAGAGGTATTTTGACATGTGAGGAATCATTTGTATTTTTTTAAGTGATTCTTGCAGATTATATTTTTTCCTTTTCTTTTTTTGTAACACTTGCAACATTCACGAACCATCAGATTCAGAGCATTATGCTGATTGAAGAGAACTAGTAATGAAAATGAGAAATGCACCGTGCAATTCAATACGATTACATCATTGAACAATAGCTGAGAGCAATAAAACAACATTCAACAAGAGGGAAAATGTTTATATACATACTTTTTATCCGCACAAAATGAATGCAAATTTGTTCATGGGTGAATTATTCTCGTAGCATTTGTATATAGTTTGTATATATAGTTTGTTAATGTTTGTAAATTAAAGAACACGCTTTTCCACATTCATGAGAGAGAGAAATAGATAGTACTGTTGCAGAACAATAGACGAGGGTGACTGGTTGATAGTCAGACCATACAGATAAATAAACTGATAGATATGTCGTAATCGATGTTGCATGCATACATTACCAGCATACTCAGTTCAATTTGAAGACCTTATTGCGGCAGAAAGAAGAAGAGAAGGCTGGAACGCAACAGCGCGGCATAAAACATAGGAACTTACGGCAGACGAACCACCTGCGCAGGAAACATCATCTAAATCGGCACTACATTGTAAATTAGTCTTCAAATAAATACAGAGTAATATTTTAACATTGAGAAGGAAGGCACAACCGTCTGCGCAGAAATAACATTACCGGTTCTCGTCACAACTTTAGAAAGTTTGTCTGCTATTCGAACAACCGTCAAAGATTTGTGACGTAGGCGGTAAACTGCTTTGTAGATTACGGAAATCTTTACTTTGGGATAAAAGACCAATAGCAAAAGAGAAAAGGCATTCTGTTTTAATTCCTTATTTGCCTACTTATGCAAAATAAACGTATAGTATATAAGCAAGAAATGCCCATCAGAATCTTGTGCGAATAGGCCGTTTCGAATCCTCCAAAAACACTGGTTCGAATCCATAGTGACAAAAACGGGATTTTTTATTATCATAATTTATAATTCCAAAGCTTAAGGTGGCTCATAATTTATCTTTCTTCTTTCGTTTAACTTCAAGATGCAGAAGTTGGCTCGGATTTTCTTATATTCCACGTTTACACACACACACACACACACACACACACACACACACACACACACACACACACACACACACACACACACACACGTATGCACATACATTATCATTATTAGTATTATCATTTTCATACCTGCTTTGATCACCAATATTGTTGTCATTACTATTATTATTGTCTCCATGTAATTTCTATACTCCTTACTGTTTCTCTGTTACATGCTCGATCGACCAATGGAATAAAATAAATAATGAAAAGCTTCCCTCCCTTACTCTACCCCCCCCCCCCCCCCTCACTCCCCCATTGTTTGAGAAGCGTAGCAGATAAAGCATATAAAGATAGCATAATTCGCGCTCGTTTCATATTGATGGAATGATACATCAAGGGAAAATAATTATAGCAAAGTAGATCCCATTTATTATATAGTTTAGATATGTGAGGAATCATTTGTATTTATGGTGTAGTTTTTATTTTGAACATTATTAGAACTTTATATATATATTCCTTTTTTTTTTTTTTTTTGGGGGGGGGGGGTCATTTGCAACATTCACGGACCATCTAATTAAGAACATTTTACTGACTGAAGAGAACTATTAATCAGTATGAGAAATGTACCATGTTGTTATATATTATTGCATCACTGAACGTAACTGAGAGCATTATGATATCATTCAATTTCGATAAGAGGAAAAATATTAATATCCATACTTAATACGCACAATATTAATGCAAATTTGTTCACAGGTTAAATTATTTTCGCAGATCAGTTTGTTAATAATGTTTGTAAGCTAAAAGGACGTGCTTTGCATATTCATATATAAGATATAAGTTTAGATGTTATTATAGATCGATAGACGAGGGTGACGTTGTTAGTCAAACATGGCAGATAGATAGACTGATAGATGTCGTAATCGAAGTTGCATGCATACCCAGCAGTGTGCAATTTGAAGACCATCGTGTGTGGCAGAGAAAGCATGAAGAAAAGACGGCTAGACCACAACAGCGCGGCATAAAACAGGGGAACTTTCGGCAGACAGAACACTTGCGCAGGGAATTTCTCTAACATGACAGCTGCATTGTAAATTGGTCAACAAATAATTACACAGTTGCATTTTATCATTAAGAAGGATGGCACATGTGTCTGCTTAGGAATAACATCAGCGGTTCTCGTCACAGCCTTCGTGAACTTGAGAGCGAGAGCCCGCCAAAACAAGGCTGGCAGGTAGCAAAATCCGTCTGCCATACGGAAAATCGCCAAAGATTTGTGACGTAAGCGGCAAAACGTTCAGCTTCTGTAGATTACGGCGATGTATATTTTGGACACTGTAGTGGGGAAAAAAAGTAAGCAATTTCCATCAGAATCTTGTGGGAATATGCCGTTTTGAACACAATACTGGTTCGAATCCATAGCGACAAAATCGTGATTTTTTACTAGCAAAAGATACCTCATCATTTATCTTTCTTAATTTCAAGACGCAGAAGCTCGGATTACTTATTTTTCACGTTATATATATATATATATATATATATATATATATATATATATATATATATATATAACTAAAATCACGTAAATGAAAATAAGAAATCACTAGCATGGAAAGTTTATCCTAAATCTAACTAATAAGGTGGTAATTCAGGCTTCGGAAACCTGACACGCGGACGAGACGAGGAAAGAGACAGCCCTAAAACAGGGAGAGGCATTTGCATTTTATTTTCATTATTGTTATTATCATTATTTTACTTTAATGACTTGTGAGTTGCTATTAATAGGTAAAGCGAATTATATTCGTGTATATGAAAGTTACCACTCTGTCACCCAGACCTTACTGTTCTATTCCTATATATATATATATATATATATATATATATATATATATATATATATTCTTTTTCTAACAGAAAGCCAGATGAACATAAAAGTGAATGTGCAGAAAATGAATAAAAGGGAAAAAGAGAAAACCGGATGGATAGATAATCTGGTGGACAGAAAGCCGGATGGTCTTGTGGATTATCATGATTAACTTTTTTTATATTTTATTACTTGCAACATTCACGGACTTTCTAATTCAGATTATTTTACTGAATGAAGAGAACTACTAATCAAAATGAGAAATGTACCGTGCAAGTGAATACGTTTACGTCACTGAACACGGCTGAGAGCAATTTAATAACATTTCAAATTCGATAAGAGGGGAAATATTAATATCTTTTATATTATACACAAATCAGGCAAATTTATTCATACGTAAAATATTTTCATAGATGTGAGTGGATTTGATCGATATGTAGTAGTTATGTAATTGTTAGTACTGTAGATCGATAGACGAGGATGACTGGTTGTTCGTCAGACAAGGCAGATAGATAGACAAATAGACATTTCGTAGTCAAGGTCGATTTTGAAGACTTATGCAGCAAAAAGGATGAAGAAAAGATGACTGGACCGCAACAGCGCGGCATAAAACAGGGGAGCTTAAGGCAGAAGAACCACCTGCGCAGGAAGCATCATCTAACCCGACAGCTGCATTTTGAATTAGTCTTCGAATAAATAGAGAGTAACATTTTAACATTAAGAAGGAAGACACACCCGTCTGCGCAGCGATAACACAAGCGGTTTTCGTTACACCTTTCGCGGGTAAAAAAAACGAGCAGCTGAGTGAGCCCGCCAAACCAAGGCTGCCAGACTGAAAACCGCCAAAGATTTCTGACGTAGGTGGTAAACGTTAGGCTTCACGGGAATCTATATTTTGGAAATCTGTGGTGAGATAAAAGAGCAATTGCAAAAGAGGAAATATTGTAAAGGCATTTCGTTTCCTTTCCTCATGTGCCTGCTTATACAAAATCTTATAGAAAATGACCATGAGAATCCTGTGCGAATAATCCGTTTCGAATCCTCCACACAATACTGCTTCGAATTCTCAGTAAACCAATAGTGGAAATATCCCTGCACAGAATACCAGATAAGATGAAATTTGGATGGAGTGAAAGCCAGATGAAAAGAGAACTGAATGAACAGAAAACACAATGAACAGAAAATCGGATGAACAGAAGACCAGATGAACAAAAAAACAGAATATCGCCGTTTGTATTATATTGCAATCATTAGAAGCAGAAGCAATCACTGATCTAAAAAAAAAAACTGGATCGAGCTTCTGTTGTTTAGTTTTTGAAGCCAATGAAAAATATTGCGACGGCCATTTTGGTGAGACCATTTGGCAGTGAGACTTCAGTGTGGAAACGCATCGGCAGAACTCCTATGGGTCGGAGAGCCGGCAAAATCAACTGCTAAAGGCAATTAGTTATCAGATTCCCCTTACGTATAATAATAATGATAATAATAATAGAAATAAATAAATAATAATAGTCATTATGATAGATATAATGATAATAATAGAATTATTGATAGTAATAATAATAATAATAATAATAATAATGATAATAATAATAACAATAATAATGATGAAAATGATAATAGTAACAATAATTATAATAATGATAATGAGAACCATGATGTATGAATACAACCATTATTATCTCTAGAATAAAAGAAATATCACAAATAAGTCCTGTTCTATCACAGACACATAATTGGAGAAAAACACACACACACACACACACACACACACACACACACACACACACACACACACACACACACACACACACACACACACACACACACACACACACACACACACACACACACACACACACACACACACACACACACACACACACACACACACACACACACACACACACACACACACACACACACACACACACACACACACACACACACACACACACACACACACACACACACACACACACACACACACACACACACACACACACACACACACACACACACACACACACACACACACACACACACACACACACACACACACACACACACACACACACACACACACACACACACACACACACACACACACACACACACACACACACACACACACACACACACACACACACACACACACACACACACACACACACACACACACACACACACACACACACACACACACACACACACACACACACACACACACACACACACACACACACACACACACACACACACACACACACACACACACACACACACACACACACACACACACACACACACACACACACACACACACACACACACACACACACACACACACACACACACACAC